>NC_061511.1:272497527-272614416 GCF_022539505.1 Lolium rigidum
GATGTCTACGGAGCTTCTATTCTGTAGACGTTGTTGGGCCTCCAAGAGCAGAGGTTTGTAGAACAGCAAGCAAGTTTCCTTAAGTGGATACCCAAGGTTTATCGAACTCAGGAGGAAGAGGTCAAAGATATCCCTCTCATGCAACCCCGCAACCACAAAGCAAGAAGTCTCTTGTGTCCCCAACACACCTAATAGGTGCACTAGTTCGGCGAAGAGATAGTGAAATACAGTGGTATGAATAAGCAGTAGCAACGGCAACGCATCGTAAAAGTGCTTTGCCCGTAGACAAGAACAAGCAGAGAGTAATGCAGCAAAGAGTAACGCAAAGAAACAAAGAAACAAGCAAGCTGATAGCGTATTTAGGAACAAGGCCTAGGGATTACACTTTCACTAGTGGACACTCTCAACATTGATCACATAACGTAATAGATAAATGCATACTCTACACTTTTGTTGGATGATGAACACATTGCGTAGGATTACACGAACCCTCAATGCCGGAGTTAACAAGCTCCACAATAATGCTCATATTTTAGTAACCTTTAGTGTAAGATAGATCAATAGACTAAACCAAGTACTAGCATAGCATGCACACCGTCACCTTCATGCATATGTAGGAGGAATAGATCACATCAATATTATCATAGCAATAGTTAACTTCGCAATCTACAAGAGATCATGATCATAGCATAAACCAAGTACTAACACGGTGCACACATCGTCACCTTTGCACACGTGCATGAGGAATAAAACTACTTTAATAACACATCACTAGAGTAGCACATAGATAAATTGTGATACAAAACACATTGCAATCATAAAGAGATATAAATAAGCACCTCACTATGCCATTCAACAATGAATAAGTATTCTCGTGAAATATGGCCTAAGAGACCCACACGGTGCACACACTCGTCACCTTTACACACGTGGGACAAGGAGTCTCCGGAGATCACATAAGTAAAACTCACTTGACTAGCATAATGACATCTAGATTACAAGCATCATCATATGAATCTCAATCATGTAAGGCAGCTCATGAGATTATTGTATTGAAGCACATAGGAGAGAGATGAACCACATAGCTACCGGACAGACCCCGAGCCTCGATGGAGAACTACTCCTCCTCATGGGAGCAAAGAGCGGTGATGAAGATGGCGGTGGAGATGGCAGCGGTGTCGATGGAGAAGCCTTCCGGGCACTTCCCCGCTCCGACAGGGTGCCGAACAGAGACTCCGTCCCCTGCATCTTGGCTTCGCGATGGCGGCGGCTCTGGAAGGTTTTCCGTGGTTTTCGTCGAACGCCCGAGGTTTTTAGGTCGGGGGCTTTATATAGGCGAAGAGGCGGCGCAGAGGGCTTCGGGGGGCCACACCCTAGGGGGCGCGCCCCTCCTGGCCGCGCCGGCTGTGGTGTGGTGGCCCTGTGCCCCCCCTCTGGTCCTTCTCGTGTGTTCTGGATGCTTCCG
The DNA here is from genome assembly GCF_022539505.1 of Lolium rigidum. Taxonomy (NCBI): domain Eukaryota; kingdom Viridiplantae; phylum Streptophyta; class Magnoliopsida; order Poales; family Poaceae; genus Lolium; species Lolium rigidum. The sequence continues at coordinate 272,498,993 of NC_061511.1, forward strand.
GGGAAAATAGGAACCTGGGCGTTGATTTCGTCCGATTCCGAGAATATTTCGTTACTAGGATTTCTGAAACCAAAAACAGCAGTAAAACATGAACTCGGCACTTCGGCATCTTGTTAATAGGTTAGTTCCAGAAAATGCACGAATATGACATAAAGTGTGCATATAACATGTAGATAACATCAATAATGTGGCATGGAACACAAGAAATTATCGATACGTTGGAGACGTATCAACCGGCCCCAAGATGATGACAGACGGTACCTGACGGAGGAGGAAGTGAAAAGCGTGCGGTATCAACGTCCACTCTCCGTACATCTCCTCAACAAATATGAGCAACAGTACGACCGACGTCGGCGCTACGACGTAGATGGTGAGAGAAATTGTCGGTTACGATGCGAGACGGACGGGTGCGCGTCGGCATGATAGAAGGCAACTTGACGGACACAATCGTCACGCTAGAGGGAGGTCAAGGGCGCGGGATGACATGGATGAGCCTTTGGGGAGGCTGTCCTTTCTTCCAAACATTCTTTGGGACTCAGGAATGAGCCGGTTGCCAACAATCGAGAAGCGCGAGAATGCAAACAAAGGAAGAGAGGATGCGGCCTAACGATGTCAGGTGTTCCAAAGCGTCTAGAGGCCTCTCCCGCCTCAGGAGCCGGCAGCATCACGGAATCCGCTCGGGTGGAAGATCTCGAGGAACTAGAGGACGGATGATGAAGAAGATCGGTATCATCGGCCAAAGGTGGGGCCACGATGGGCTCGGCCGTTCCAGAAGCCCGAAGGGTTCGGCGTACTGCGTGGGTTGGAGAAGAGCTGAAAGATTGTACACACGCACACGTTAGAGAAAGGCACGGCCTGATCAGCCGCCAAATTCGGCGAACCACTGGACCAAGAAAGAAGGTCGGCCACAAAGAAAGAAGTGGCGCCCCAAGCAAAAGGAAAGCCGATGATGAGGCTGCTCGGTGGCACGGACTTTTGTGGTGCTTTCGTTCTTCGAAGGCGAAGCTTGGTGCTCCACGATTACACGATGCACTCAAGGTGGACGACGACAGCGCACCAACATGATAAAGTCAGAGATTGGGCTGGTTTATCCACCGGCCTGACCGAGTAGCAAGAACACGTCAATGAGCAAACGTGGCGAGGCTGATCCTTGCTGATCGGCCCCAAAAAAAAAATTATGAAGGGACATTACAAAACCTTCACCGAGCAAGCAACGTGGAGGCCGATTCCAGGCAATCGGCCAAAATTATCCTCACCATCCATTCTGCCCGGGTTCAACATGTAATCCAACGAGTCGATACCATCAATTCTCTTGACTGAATCTGGCCGTGGGAGGGCGCCCAGTGGATAAAACACGAGGATATTCAGCGAAGGTCCAGCAAATCTGCAGCCCCAAATATCCTTTGGTGATGGGTATTGAAGCGTGGGGCAGCCGATACATAAATCAGTAGTAAAAAATTCAAAATTTTTTTAAGCACTGTTCGATGCGACGTGAGACATCGGCTTAAGGATATAAAGCCAAGGCATGGCCATCGACTCCAGTGGTAATTAGAGGATCAATGGAGCGATTATCGAGTTACATGGAGAAGCTCTCTCGGAGGAACCCCCTCAATGGATTTGTTTGGTGACTCGGATCGGCTCTTCAAGGACCCCTAACTCCCAGGTGGCAAGTCTTCAAGTGCGGAGGTGCTAGCGAGCATAAACAGTGACATCTTCAGGAACCGAGGATTGCGGGATTGAGGATCGTAACCACGACTAACGACAAGAGCAGCATAAACGCGCAAGTCGGGTTAAGGATGAGCCTAACGAAGGAGCATATCTCTTCTAGGATCGGGAGAACAGCCGTAATGACGCAATCGGTGCATGCGTTTTGCACGAGGCTTGACCAAGGTGGTGACTTAGTAGGCTTATCACTTCCAGGGGGTTGTTGCGTCCCGAGTCTTGGAGGGCATCGACAGTAAAGACATCCTCAACGGAAGTTGCTTCGGCCTGCCAAAGATGATGGCGGTGCGATCCAGCCCCGGCGCAAGATGCGGTGGCCGGAAGCTTCCGGGGGCAACGCGCCCTGAAATTTCTTCCGCTGCGGAAGAGACCGATTCTGTTGGAATCGGGCGATCTGTGTTGCAGAGATTGGAAGCCGAGGACGGCCGACTTAGGTCGGCTCAACTGCTTATCCTCGCTCGGCCCAGCGAGGACTCGGGGGGCAGCTTGCCACGCAGAGGATCCTTTGCCCCGGGGAAGCGATTTTGTTGAAATCGGCTGGCCACACATCACAACTTGTACGAAGAATGGTGCTTGATGTTGCGGAGTTGCCGCAGTTTCGGCATGCAGAGTCGATTCGGCGACAAGCCTAGGGTTGTTGAAGACACTCGCCCAACACGGATTACCGGCTGCGCCCCATCGGGTTGGCCGAGTAAGATTCGTAATCAGGTTTTATGATCCTTTTTGAGGTGTTTTGTGATGCACAGCCGTTCCACAGCCATCGACTCTAGTACAAGGGCGCAAAGTTGCCAGTTCAACAGGGCTAGCGGGGAGTGTTGGCATACAAGACAGCCTTTTGCTCATTGAAGCGTGTAGGTGTTCAATGCGGTATCGAGGTATCATTGTCCAGCGGAGAGAAAGGTAATCGGCGGTTGGCCCGCGTGGTAGCGCTCCCGGACATGATCGGGCCCATGCACTGTTTCGTGCACGAATTACGTGTCCTCATCTAACTGTTCTTTCCACCTCGGGCTGATGCTCGGGGGGCGTGCTGGCCCCAGTGAATACTCTCGTTTTTAGAAGCCAATTGGGGAGGCTCATCGGCTGGCCCCCGCAACGCAATTCCTCTCAAAGGCGATGAGTTCTTGCTAAAGAGAGATCCGTCACATCACCAATGGAGGAAATTGAAGCCAGGCGTCTGGCTCTTTGTAAGGGCAACGAACGACGAGGCGATATACGGCCACTACGGGAGTCACCGGCTTTCGGCGACAAGTTGTTCAACGGCGGTTTTAAGACTCTCTGCAGAGGCATTGGTGCACGCCTGCGGTGTCCACCGAGAGCGCACTGAGACGCCGGTTGAAAGAGCGAAGATGCGTGAGAGGCCGATGCGTTGTCATCCGCGCTCGTGAGCATTGGCTAAAGTAATAATCGGCGGGATCGGTATGAGGGAGATCGGCTAAAAAAGTGGCATAAAGGAAATCGGCAACATCAAATTGGGGAATTTCTTCATTGATAAGCGAGATTTCTTACATAGAAGAAGTGCCGGTTGCTCTCAAAAGGGAGTACTAAGGGATACATTGCCCCATCTACTACCGCTGATCCCTAATCTAGGGGTTATTATTGCCCCCGTCGTCACCGCTCCGGCGCAACTGCATGATAGACTCATCAAAGTTTCGTGGCCTCTTACGAGAACCTCATCTTCCTCACCATCGCCATCGTTGTCGTCGTCCCCCACCAGGTGTGGAGGCTTTTGTTGGTGGGTAACCTTCAAGGAGTCATCATTGTCTCCTCCTCCCCTTCGACGAGGAATTGTAGGTCGCCCTTCGGGCCGGTCGTGATTGTCATTTTCCGACCAGATGGAGGAATTATGTTCCTTGTCCCACGACGTAGAGGTACAGATGTCGTGGCGGGCCACAATCATTCTACTCCGGCGTCGGTCACGCAGAGGAGGAAGAAGAGGAGGACATGGCTATAGAAGATTGGGGGTTTTTTGGTGCCTGGCGGCTGAATCGGGCATCATGATGAGAAATGCTTGCGACGGTTCTGCTCTACCATGACATGACCCGACGAAGAGGAGGGCGGTGATGATTTCCGAATTGTTAATTCCAAAACCAGGGGCATGTGAAACATTATCACCGAATTCTGACTCGAGGCCGCGAGGTGAGGCAAGCGATCAAGATGGATTTACAGTAATATACATGGGAGAAATATGTGAATCGGCCTTTATATGCAAAATGTGGGCTGAGTTGGCCCGTGTATCGCTCAGAAATAGTAGGATACCCGTCGGATACGTCAGAGTTTACCCGTGCACGGGGTAGGTGCACGCCCAAATTAGAAAGTCTCCCAGGGATTATAAATATGTATCTAGGGTTTATGGAATAACAACAACCAATGTTCAACCCAAACAAATCTCGCGCACGTCAACTCCTTCGTCCTCCTTTGGGTTTCTCCTGGTAGCACATGCTGCCTAGATCGCATCTTGCGCATCTAGGCAAAGACGAGCCTATCTCGTTGTTCATGCGTTGCTCGTGCCGAAGCCTTTTTGATGGCGAGCAACGAGTTATCTTAGATGCGTTAGGGTTAGCATTGTTCTTCGTATCATATGCCGGCCGAGGCACTTATGCATCTAGCCGCCTTACACCTATCTCAGGTGTAGCGGCACCGCTGGTCATACGAAACTGCTTGTCAACACCTTCTGCTCCTCGTTGGGATCGACATTCTTACTTATCGAAGATACTACGATACACCCCCTATACTTGTGGGTCATCAGTAGGCAAGTCCAGAAGTTTTCAAATTTCAAACTCCAAGGCCTTCTTGGCCCATAATCATCGGCGAGTAGGAGAGGAGCAATAGCCAGAGAGCGCGCAAGGGAGGTGATAACGCGTGAGGCACACGTCCGTTGGTAACCCCAAGAGGAAGGTGTGATGCATACAGCAGCAAGTTTTCCCTCAGTAAGAAACCAAGGTTATCGAACCAGTAGGAGATGAAGGCCACGTGAAGGTTGTTGGTGAAGGAGTGTAGTGCGGTGCAACACCAGGGATTCCGGCACCAATGTGGAACCTGCACAACACAATCAAATACTTTGCCCCAACTGAGGTTGTCAATCTCACCGGCTTGCTGTAAACAAAGGATTAAACGTATGGTGTGGAGAATGATGTTTGCTTATGAAGAACAACAGAGAACAGAGTTTGCAGTTGATTGTATTTCAGATGTAAAAGAATGGACCGGGGTCCACAGTTCACTAGTGGTGTCTCTCCCATAAGATAAATAGCATGTTGGGTGAACAAATTACAGTTGGGCAATTCATAAATAGAGATGCAAATACATATCATGATGACTACTCTGAGATTTAATCAAGGCATTACGACAAAGTACATAGACCGCTATCCAACATGCATCTATGCCTAAAAAAGTCCATCTTCGGGTTAGCATCCGCACCCCTTCCAGTATTAAGTTGCAAACAACAGACAATTGCATTAAGTATGGTGCGTAATGTAATCAACACAAATATCCTTAGACAAAACATTGATGTTTTATCCCTAGTGGCAACATCACATCCACAACCTTAGAACTTTCTATCACTGTCCCAGATTCAATGGAGGCATGAACCCACTATCGAGCATAAATACTCCCTCTTGGAGTCACAAGTATCAACTTGGCCAGAGCCTCTACTAGCAACGGAGAGCATGCAAGAACATAAACAACACATATATGATAGATTGATAATCAACTTGACATAGTATTCAATATTCATCGGATCCCAACAAACACAACATGTAGCATTACAAATAGATGATCTTGATCATGATAGGCAGCTCACAAGATATAACATGATAGCACAATGAGGAGAAGACAACCATCTAGCTACTGCTATGGACCCATAGTCCAAGGATGAACTACTCACACATCAATCCGGAGGCGGGCATGGTGATGTAGAGCCCTCCGGCGATGATTCCCCTCTCCGGCAGGGTGCCGGAGGCAATCTCCTGAATCCCCCGAGATGGGATTGGTGGCGGCGGCGTCTCTGAAACTTTTTCCGTATCGTGGCTCTCGGTAATAGGGTTTTCGCGACGGAGAGTTTAAGTAGGCGGAAGGGCAGAGTCGGGGGGCGCTCGAGGGGCCCACACCATAGGCCGGCGCGGGACCCTCCTTGGCCGTGCCGCCCTATGGTGTGGCCACCTCGTGGCCCCACTCCGTATCTCCTTCGGTCTTCTGGAAACTCCGTGGAAAAATATGACCCTGGACGTTAATTTCGTCCAATTCCGAGAATATTTCCTGTGTAGGATTTCTGAAACCAAAAACAGCACAAAACAGGAACTAGCGCTTCGGCATCTCGTTAATAGGTTAGTGCCGGGAAATGCGTATAAATGATGTAAAGTGTGTATAAAACATGTGAGTATTGTCATAAAACTAGCATGGAACATAAGAAATTATAGATACGTTTGAGACGTATCAAGCATCCCCAAGCTTAATTCCTACTCGCCCTCGAGTAGGTAAACGATAACAAAGATAATTTCTGAAGTGACATGCTATCATAATCTTGATCAATACTATTGTAAAGCATATGAAGTGAATGAAGTGATTCGAAGCAATGGTAAAGACAATGACTAAACAACTGAATCATATAACAAAGACTTTTCATGAATAGTACTTTCAAGACAATCATCAATAAGACTTGCATAGGAGTTAACTCATAAAGCAATAAATTCTTAGTAGAAAGTTTTGAAGCAACACAAAGGAAGATATAAGTTTCAGCCGTTGCTTTCAACTTCAACATGTATATCTCACGGATAATTGTCAACACAAAGTAATATGATGAATGCAAATAAGCAAGTATGTAGGAATCAATGCACACAGTTGACACAAGTATTTGCTTCTAAGATAGAAGGAAGTAGGTAAACTGACTCAACATAAAGTAAAAGAATGGCCCCTTCGCAGAGGGAAGCATGGATTACTATTTTTGTGCTAGAGCTTTTATTTTGAAAACATAGAAACAATTTTGTCAACGTTAGTAATAATTCATATGTGTTATGCATAAGACATCCTATAAGTTGCAAGCCTCATGCATAGAATACCAATAGTGCTCGCACCTTGTCCTAATTAGCTTGGATTTACATGGATTATCATTGCATAACATATATTTCAACCAAGTGTCACAAAGGGGTACCTCTATGTCGCCTGTACAAAGCTCCAAGGAGATAGATCGCATTTGATTTCTCGTTTTTGATAGATCTCAACTAAGGACATCCATACCGGGACAACATAGAAAACAAATAATGGACTCCTCTTTAATGCATAAGCATTCAACAACGAGATAATATTCTCATAAGAGATTGAGGATTAGTGTCCAAGCTGAAACTTCCACCATGATTCATGGCTTTAGTTAGCGGCCCAATGTTCTTCTCTAACAATATGCATACTCAAACCATTTGATCATGATAAATCGCCCTTACTTCAGACAAGACGAACATGCATAGCAACTCACATGATATTCAACAAAGGTGTAATAGTTGATGGCGTCCCCAGAAATATGGTTACCGCTCAACAAGCAACTTATAAGAAATAAGATACATAGCAACATATTCAATACCACAATAGTTGTTAAGCTATTTTCCCATGAGCTATATATTGCAAAGACAAGGAATGAAATTTTTAAAGGTAGCACTCAAGTAATTTACTTTGGAATGGCAGAGAAATACCAACTAGTAGGTAGGTATGGTGGACACAAATAGCATAGGTTTTGGCTCAAGGTTTTGGATGCACGAGAAGTATTCCCTCTCAGCACAAGGCTTTGGCTAGCAAGGTTGTTTGAAGCAAACACAAGTATGAACCGGTACAGCAAAACTTACATAAGAACATATTGCAAGCATTATAATACTCTACACTTGTCTTCCTTGTTGTTCAAACACTTCACCGAGAAAATATCTAGACTTTAGAGAGACCAATCATGCAAACCAAATTTCAACAAGCTCTATGGTAGTTCTTCATTAATAGGTGCAAAGTACATGATGCAAGAGCTTAAACATGATCTATTTGAGCACAACAATTGCCAAGTATCAAATTATTCAAGACAATATACTAATTACCACATGAAGCATTTTCTGTTTCCAACCAAATAACAATGGACGAAGCAGTTTCAACCTTCGCCATGAACATTAAAAGTAATGCTAAGAACACCAGTGTTCATATGAAACAGTGGAGCGTGTCTTCCTCCCACACAAAGAATGCTAGGATCCGATTTTATTCAAACAAAAACAAAAACAAAAACATACAGACGCTCCAAGTAAACCACATAAGATGTGACGGAATAAAAATATAGTTTCACTAGAGGTGACTTGATAAGTTGTCGATGAAGAAGGGGATGCCTTGGGCATCCCCAAGCTTAGATGCTTGGGTCTTCTTGAAATATGCAGGGATGAACCACGGGGGCATCCCCAAGCTTAGACTTTTCACTCTTCTTGATCATATTGTATCATCCTCCTCTCTTGATCCTTGAAAACTTCCTCCACACCAAACTCAAAACAAACTCATTAGAGGGTTAGTGCATAATAAAAAATTCACATATTCAGAGGTGACATAATCATTCTTAACACTTCTGTACATTGCCCAAAGCTATTGAAAGTTAATGAAACAAAGAAATCCATTCAACATAGCAAAAGAGGCAATGCGAAATAAAAGGCAGAATCTGTCAAAACAGAACAGTCCGTAAAGACGAATTTTTCAGGGGCACTTAACAGGCTCAGATGAAAAAGCTCAAATTGAATGAAAGTTGCGTACATATCTGAGGATCACGCATGTAAATTGGCACATTTTTCTGAGTTACCTACAGAGAGTTCTACTCAAATTCGTGACAGTAAGAAATCTGTTTCTGCGCAGCAATCCAAATCTAGTATCAACCTTATTATCAAAGACTTTACTTGGCACAACAATGCAATAAAATAAAGATAAGGAGAGGTTGCTACAGTAGTAACAACTTCCAAGACTCAAATATAAAACAAAAGTGCGAAGTAAAATAATGGGTTGTCTCCCATAAGCGCTTTTCTTTAACGCCTTTCAGCTAGGCGCAGAAAGTGTGAATCAAGTATTATCAAGAGAAGAAGCATTAACATTATTACCAGGGGCTTTGCATCTACCCTTCTTGCTCTTACTCTTACTCTTTGGTTTAGGGAATATATGACCGCATCCAGGTGTAGAGGAATTTAGAGTGTCTTTCCCCACATCTATGGTCGCTCCCAAGAGTTTCAGCAGGGATCTTCCAAGTGTGATTTGTCCTGTCCCTACACATTCAATAACGAGATAATCAGTAAGAGTTATTCCTTCAGATATTCCTTTAGGAATTATAACAGAGTTATCAGTAAGAGTTATTCCTTCTCCACCTTCAGTGAGTCCCCAGAGTGTCAAAGATTCATAAATACTTTTAGGCATAAGGAAAAATTCAGTCATAATATCACAACGGGCATAATTTTTTTTTACCATCAATAGCAACTTTAATAGTAGGGTCCCACATTGAAGGTTCAGAGTTTACTGGAACATAATCAAAATGCTCACGAATCCGACTATACCCTTCTTTTAAGCAAGATATATTTGTCTCAAGAGTGTTTAATCTATTACAAATACTAACAAGAGATGAATCAAAATTATTAGCTGAGCTAGATGATGCAACCAATTTTTTTATGGCATTAAAAGCTTGATCCCCATCGCAATGAAGGAAATCTCCTCCCACTACAGCATCCAAGGCATATCTATAGCGAAGAATAAGCCCAAAATAAAAGTTACTAAGAAGCAAACTTAGAGTCATTTTAGGTTCAGTTTTACTATAAGAATCAAAAATTCTAGACCAAGCTTCTTTAAAACTCTCCTCACCCCCTTGTTTGAAAGTAAAGATCGATTCCTCAGGTGATAGAGTAAGAGCTACAGGACTAGTCCTGATAACAGAATAAAGTAAATGCAAGTAACTAATTTTTTGTGTGTGTTTTTGATATAAAGAAAACAGAACAGAAAATAAAATAAAGTAAAGCAAGACAATAACAAAGTAAAGAGATTGGATGTGAGAGACTCCCCTTGCAGCATGTCTTGATCTCCCCCACAACGGCGCCAGAAAAAGAGCTTGATAACGCGTGAGGCACACGTCCGTTGGGAACCCCAAGAGGAAGGTGTGATGCGTACATCAGCAAGTTTCCCTCAGTAAGAAACCAAGGTTATCGAACCAGTAGGAGATGAAGGCCACGTGAAGGTTGTTGGTGAAGGAGTGTAGTGCGGTGCAACACCAGGGATTCCGGCGCCAACGTGGAACCTGCACAACACAATCAAAATACTTTGCCCCAACTTAACAGTGAGGTTGTCAATCTCACCGGCTTGCTGTCAACAAAGGAATAAACGTATGGTGTGGAGAATGATGTTTTCTTGTGAAGAACAACAGAGAACATAGTTTGCAGTTGATTGTATTTCAGATGTAAAAGAATGGACCGGGGTCCATAGTTCACTAGTGGTGTCTCTTCCATAAGATAAATAGCATGTTGGGTGAACAAATTACAGTTGGGCAATTGACAAATAGAGATGCACATACATGTCATGATGACTACTATGAGATTTAATCAGGGCATTACGACAAAGTACATAGACCGCTATCCAGCATGCATCTATGCCTAAAAAGTCCACCTTCGGGTTAGCATCCGCACCCCTTCTAGTATTAAGTTGCAAACAACAGACAATTGCATTAAATATGGTGCGTAATGTAATCAACATAAATATCCTTAGTCAAAGCATTGATGTTTTATCCCTAGTGGCAACAGCACATCCACAACCTTAGAACTTTACGTCACTTGTCCCAGATTCAATGGAGGCATGAACCCACTATCGAGCATAAATACTCCCTCTTGGAGTCACAAGTATCAACTTGGCCAGAGCCTCTACTAGCAACGGAGAGCATGCAAGAACATATATGATAGATTGATAATCAACTTGACATAGTATTCAATATTCATCGGATCCCAACAAACACAACATGTAGCATTACAAATAGATGATCTTGATCATGATAGGCAGCTCACAAGATCTAACATGATAGCACAATGAGGAGAAGACAACCATCTAGCTACTCGCTATGGACCCATAGTCCAAGGATGAACTACTCACACATCAATCCGGAGGCGGGCATGGTGATGTAGAGCCCTCCGGTGATGATTCCCCTCTCCGGCAGGGTGCGGGAGGCGATCTCCTGAATCCCTCGAGATGGGATTGGCGGCGGCGGCGTCTCTGGAACTTTTTCCGTGTCGTGGCTCTCGGTAATAGGGTTTTCGCGACGGAGAGTTTAAGTACGCGGAAGGGCAGAGTCGGGGGGCGCTCGAGGGGTCCACACCATAGGCCGGCGCGGGCCCCTCCTTGGCCGCGCCGCCCTATGGTGTGGCCACCTCGTGGCCCCACTCCGTATCTCCTTCGGTCTTCTGGAAACTCCGTGGAAAAATAAGACCCTGGGCGTTAATTTCGTCCAATTCCGAGAATATTTCCTGTGTAGGATTTTTGAAACCAAAAACAGCACAAAACAGGAACTGGCGCTTCAGCATCTCATTAATAGGTTAGTGCCGGAAAATGCGTATAAATGATGTAAAGTTTGTATAAAACATGTGAGTATTGTCATAAAACTAGCATGGAACATAAGAAATTATAGATACGTTTGAGACGTATCAGGAGGGCACGAAGCACGTGGATATCAAGATGCATGTTTCACTCGGCTTTGCAAAATAAAAAATTAAGATTGCTAATCGCCAGGCTATCTCTCTCACTGGACCAAGTGAAACGCCTATACTGGAGGTAAATCTCTTTGAGCTCACAACTTTGCAAGGTGTTGTGGAATCTATTTATGCGGCTTCGGTTGACATTTCTGTTATTCTTGTGACAAGATCCATAGATTTGTTTGCTCACGAACTCTTCTTTTCTCACATTTCAATTATGTGAGTGAAACACACACTAGTGGAAAACATGGATTTAGTCCCGGTGCATTTGAGGCTTTACTCCCGGTTGTGCAACCGGGACTGCACAATCGGGACTAAAGCCCTCTACCTTTAGGCCCGGTTCAAATATAAACTGGGACTAAAGGGTCCTCCACGTGGTGCGGTTAGGGGGATAGTAGTGGAGGACCTTTGGACCCGGTTCGTAAGACGAACCGGGAATAAAGGGTCTCTGCCGCGGCAAAGAAAATGGATGTTTCTCTGCCGTGGTAGATGTTTAGGGTGGAGCAGTGTTTCTCTGCCGCGGTAGAGAAATTGGCCGTTTCTCTGCCGCAGCAGAGTTTCAGGGTTTTATGTTATTTATTCAAATCCGCAATGCATACATCATTCAATAATCCACAAACATCGTCATGAAGATGTATACATCGTCATGAAATACAATACACGTAATGCATATTTACAATATAAAGTCGATCCTCTTTACCATATCTATTTCAAATCCCTAATGTCATGTATGAACTCCCGATGGTATGAGCCAGTTGGAGCTATGTCCTCCCTAACTAAGAATCCAGCAAATTCCTCTTGAATTGCTCGGATGCGATCCACCGTTAGGAGAGAGTCCTGCACGCGTTCCATCTAATTTAAAAAGGAGATCAATATATATGAATGGAACTCAATACAATTGATGGTAATAAAATAAGATTGTGAAATATTGTTCAAGTACATGAAGGGCATGTATAGACGTCTCTCGGTCCCGGTGACAGGCCATCACACGAATGAACTCGCAGACGTAGTATCCACATAAGTTATTTCCGGGTTCCTGCTTCAAACATTTTACAAAAAATTGTTCGATCAAACTAATAATCAAGCATGATAATGCATGGTATTGAATCTTCTGCATGTCTAATCCTAGAGGGCATGCATCTAAATTCTCGTACTCACCGTAGTAGAGGATGCAGTCATTAATGCATGCATGTACCTTCTGGACGTCTAATCCTAGAGGGTAGACAACCTTATTCGCTTCATACGTGGCGGGCAATTCGTTACCCCTTCGAAGCTACTTCTTAATTATTTTCAGCAACTTTTCAAACCCCGAGCCAGGCACACCGTTCTCTGCCTTCCATTGCAACAATTCCAGTGTGCTACCTAGTTTTTTCTGGCCACCTTCACAAGTTTGGTACAAAAATTTGTTGTGATCCTCTAACATCTGGTCGAAGTTCAACCTTTCATTTTCAGTTTCACAGTCTCTCTTTGCATCAGCAATGGCCCGACCAAGATCATTAGCAGGCTCATCTGATGCCTCTTGATCTTCTGCTTCATTGTCTTTTGATGGAAAACAATCCCCCTTTGCAGTATCACCGTATTCAGGGAAGATGTGATAGTTGTCATCATCCTATTCTTCTTCATTGTCTTTCATCATAACCCTCTTTCTTCGTGCTTGGTCCAACAATTGTAGTGGGACATGAAACTGGACCGCGGCAGGTGGGTGTGAAGGGTACTCGAGGAAGAGTAATTTATGTTATTCTGACAGTTAACACATATGCAATATATAAAACCACATAGTTTGTTTTCCTCGGCCACATCGATAAAAAAATTCAGCCGCGAAGTAAACTCGTGAAGGCGTCAGTCACTGTACATCCATTGTCGATTCATTTGCATGATATAATTAAGCTTATCAAAAACCATTACATAACATCATGATTAGTGAAGCGATGTCTATATATATACATGCATTTTATTGATGACGGATGAAAGGATAAAGTTGTTAACCTCGATCGAGAAGAAAATAGAGAGGAGAAAGCTTAAGTGTGGCTTGTTATGTGTGAATGATACGTCCCAAACGTATCTATAATTTCTTATGTTCCATGCTACTTTTATGATGATACTCACATGTTTTATATACATTATATGTCATTATTATGCATTTTCCGGCACTAACCTATTGACGAGATGCCGAAGAGCCAGTTGATGTTTTCTGCTGTTTTTGGTTTCAGAAATCCTAGTAAGGAAATATTCTCGGAATTGGACGAAATCAACGCCCAGGGGCCTATTTTTCCACGAAGCTTCCAGAAGACCGAAGAGGATAAGAAGTGGGGCCACGAGGCGCCGCCACAATAGGGCAGCGCGGCCAGCAAGGGGCCCGCGCGGCCCTGTTGTGTGGGTCCCCCGTGGCGCCTCTTGACCTACCCTTCCGCCTACTTAAAGCCTCCGTCGTGAAACCCCCAGTACTGAGAGCCACGATACGGAAAACCTTCCAGAGACGCAGCCGCCGCCAATCCCATCTCGGGGGATTCAGGAGATCGCCTCCGGCACCTCGCCGGAGAGGGGAATCATCTCCCGGAGGACTCTTCATCACCATGATCACCTCCGGATTGATGTGTGAGTAGTTCACCCCTGGACCATGGGTCCATAGCAGTAGCTAGATGGTCGTCTTCTCCTAATTGTGCTATCATGCTCGATCTTGTGAGCTGCCTATCATGATCAGGATCGTTTCTTTGTAATCCTACATGTTGTGTTTGTTGGGATCCGATGGATATTGAATACTATGTCAAGTTGATTATCAATCTATCATATATGTTGTTTATGTTCTTGCATGCTCTCCGTTGCTAGTAGAGGCTCTGGCCAAGTTGATACTTGTGACTCCAAGAGGGAGTATTTTTGCTCGATAGTGGGTTCATGCCTCCATTAAATCTGGGACAGTGACAGAAAGTTCTAAGGATGTGGATGTGCTGTTGCCACTAGGGATAAAACATCGATGCTTTGTCTAAGGATATTTGTGTTGATTACATTACGCACCATACTTAATGCAATTGTCTGTTACTTGCAACTTAATACCGGAAGGGGTTCGGACGATAACCTGAAAGTGGACTTTTTAGGCATAGATGCATGCTGGATGGCGGTCTATGTACTTTGTCGTAATGCCCTAATTAAATCTCATAGTACTCATCATGATATATGTATGTGCATTGTTATGCCTTCTTTATTTGTCAATTGCCCAACTGTAATTTGTTCACCCAACATGCTATTTATCTTATGGGAGAGACACCGCTAGTGAACTGTGGACCCCGGTCTATTCTTTACATCTGAAATACAATCTACTGCAATACTTGTTCTTTACTGTTCTTCGCAAACAATCATCTTCCACACAATACGGTTAATCACAGCAAGCCGGTGAGATTGACAACCTCACTGTTACGTTGGGGCAAAGTACTTTGGTTGTGTTGTGCAGGTTCCACGTTGGCGCCGGAATCCCTGGTGTTGCGCCGCACTACACTTCGCCGCCATCAACCTTCAATGTGCTTCTTGGCTCCTCCTGGTTCGATAAACCTTGGTTTCTTTCTGAGGGAAAACTTGCTACTGTCTGCATCACACCTTCCTCTTGGGGTTCCCAACGGACGTGTGTTAAGAGGTCTAATCGAGTATGAGTAGGTTTACAGTAGATCTATCTCTAATCTTTCCTTGTTCGGCTTCTTCCATGTCTTGTACTTCAAGTAATCTTCCGTCGCATCGTCCTAGTGGCCCATCTTGCCATCGGGTACCTTCATGGGCCTACAGCTGGGCCGTATAGGGTAGAGCAACATTGATTACCCGAAGGGTAATGCCCACGTCAGTAGCCCCCGAGTGTCTAGCCGAACATAGTTCGGGTAGAGACTGAAGCATGTCTTCTTCCGAAGTTCTTTCCTCGATCATTCTTCCTTTCCTTCTATCTTCTATCGGGTGCGCGTCAGCGCTCCCGATGGGAGTAGCCCCCGAGTCTAGGTACGGATGCTTACAATCCGTGTGTAGACTCAAGTTGTACCACTCGAACATCTTCTTCTGCCGAAGTTTTTCCTGCAAGTCTTTGTAGGCCATCCGATATATTTTCTTTATGCAAGGGATAACGAACAACGTGCCCAACTTTTGTTGGTTAACTGCCGATGGCAAAACAACGTTACCCTACACAGAATCAAGTCCCCGGGCATGATCCTGGAGTGCGAAAAAAAGTTTTATCGGGTGCGCGCTCAGCACTCCCGATGGGAGTAGCACTCGAGTCTGAGCACGGGCGCTCACTCGAGTCAAGTTTTTTCCTTCGAGTCCTTATTCTATCGGGTGCGCATCAGCGCTCCCGATGGGAGTAGCCCCCGAGTCTAGGTGCGGATGCTCACAATCCGTGCGTAGACTCAAATTGTTCACCCGATATTTTCTTATCTCTTCGTATGCAATCATTCCTAATGACGTCACTGATGACGTTTTTCTGATACCTCGATTCTGATTGATAAGACGCGATCTGCCGGCCCTTTTTTCGAGCAATTCCTGCTCCTCTTCCACGATTAACGAGGCACCTCCTCGATTTTCGCAACCATTAACTGGAGAAAAGACCCACTAGCAGTACGAGGCTTTCCTTAAGTTTCCCAAGAGATAGAAATCCCTAATCTCTTCCTTTATTCATCCCTTCGCTGTTCTTCCTCTTCTCTCGTTCACAACTGCTTGCGCCGCCACCACTGCTTTCCAGCTTTTTCCCGGATCTTGCGATGGTGAAGAAGAAGAACCCTAGCGCCGCCGCCAGCTCTACGAGCGGAGGCACCGCCGCCAGATCTTCCTTGATTCCTCCGAAGGAGAGCGCCCCAAGCGCTCCTCCCCCAGCCCCGGCGCCGCCGGCGCCGCCAGGCTCAGTACTCAGGCCCGGAGATTGGATAGCTTCGACCATCACCAAGCGTGACGAGAAGAGATCCCGAAGCCTAGGATTGATCTCCTCCGATGAGGGGAATGTGATCTTTCCAGGTGCGATTTCCCGACCTAATCCCCCTGCTGGTTTTACCGTGATGTTCTTATCGTTCTTATATCGAGGTCTTTCGCTTCCCGTCCACGAATTCCTCCTTCATCTCTTGCGAACTTATGAAATCCAACTATGGCAACTCACTCCCAACTCAATCCTCCATGTTGCTGTGTTTATCACCCTCTGTGAAGCATATCTGGGCGTTGAACCTCATTTTGGGTTGTGGAAAAAGATCTTCTATGTGAAGAGATACAGCAGTAGTAACGGATCTTTTGTCACCGGGGGAGTGGGATTTGTAGCTCGTTCGGATGTCAACTATTTCAATTTCCCAATGAGAGAGTCCGTGCAAGGGTGGAGATTGAAGTGGTTTTACGCCAAGGATTCCTTGTCACCCGAATCTCAACTTCCTCGCTTTGTCGATGTCCTTGAAGCCAAGCCTAAGAATTCCTGGAAAAATATTCTCTCTCCCGACGAAAAAGTAGCAGCCGATGAGTTATTCGCCAGATTCCTTCGGATCAAAGAAGCTGATGGCCAAACCATGGTTGGCACTGAAGTAGCGGCAGTGTTTCTGAAATGTCGAGTCCAACCAGTTATGGCTAGAATTCACCCAATGTGGTTGTATTCGGGTCCAAAAGATGAAACCAGAATTAATGCTGCCGAACTGTCGGAAAAAGAACTGCTCGATGAAGTCCGTCGCCTCACTTTCTTCAGCCAAGAAGACTTGATCCCATTGATGTCTCCATATACTCCCTTCGATGCCGATCATCCACCACCAGAGGTAACTTCCCTTTTCAAATTCTTATTGCTAGTCGACATAACTACTGCTATTCTCATCCGTCTTTTCTTCGATAGGCCCTCGTAGCCTCCGGGGACTTGCATAACTCGCCAAATGATATTTCCGAGGGAAGATGCTCTTCAGAACCTGTTGAATTTCATACTGTTGAGCATACAAGCCCAACAAGCGATCATGATGACCCGATAGATTCTGAAACCGCTCATACCAATCTCCCTCCATCAGCCAATGACACTTGCGACACAGAGGGATCAGTGCGCGATGATGACGCTGATCATGATGCCTTTGTTAATGCAGTACGCGGAGGAGACTAGGACCCCGCCAATGAAGAGATCAATCGGCGGTTTTGCCGATGAAGACGATCTTCTTGACATGTAAGTGTTTTCCTCCTTTTTACTATATTCAGCTCCTTGGTCTTCTCGCATTTTTCTCATACTTTGGACGATCAAATCCTTCTTGCAGTGATGAAACTTTCGCTGAGCCTCCGCCTAAAAGGGTCAGGTCTGATGCTGTTTCGCCGGCCGCCGCAGCTTCCGAAGCTTCGGCTCCTAAAGCGGTTCCCGTGGCGCAAGCATCGACTGCCTCCTCCCTTTCCAAAGGGAAAGATGCTCCTGCTGCCACCACAGCTCCTCCTTCTGTAAGTCCTTCTCAAATATAACAGGAACCTTTTGGAATGTGTCTTGCCTAATGATCTTTGTAAAACATTCTCTTTCTTCAAGGATCTACGAGGTGTGATATCCTCTTTAGAAGCCTTCGCCTCTCAGTTTACCTCTCTGGAGGCGGATAAAGTTCGGCTGCAGGAAGAAGCTAAGTCTTCTTCTTCAAAGTTAGATGGCGCCATCAAAAAGGCCGCCATATCTTGCCAGGAAGTCGACTCCTTAAAAGAAGAGCTAAGCAAGCTGAAAGAGAGGCTGAAGGAGGAGGAGGCTCGGGCGGCAGAAAAGGATGAACTCCTTCGTCAATCCGCCTTGGCCCTACTTGGTAAGCTTTTTCATACATCTCTTATGGATCCGTTACTTCATCATTGATTTCCTCCAATTGAATTTCTTTGCAGAAACCGCCAGTATCCCTGCTACTGCCTTGGATAAAGTTCCAAGCAATTCTCCGGCAAATGGTGTGTCGATGGTTCTCGCCGCCCACCAGCTTACCCGGGAGCTTCTTGACAAGGGAAAGGGTGCTCTGGCGCGGATGCATTCGATGATATTCCCCAAGGTCAAGCAGGAGAAGACTCTGGGGCAGCTGATTGATGCCTTCGCAGTCGACACCAAGGAAGTTATTGAGGTATTCAAGCGTACCTCGCGTACCTATGGTGCCCTCCTTGCCTTCCAACTTATGATGGGTTACGGCTTTAAGGCTGATATCGAAGAAATGACTAAGGAGCTGCCGAAAGAGAAAGATGGGCGATTTGTTGACTTAAGCGCCTTTACAGTGTCTGCCCGTACTTGTGCTCGCCAGCTCCTTGAACTAGTATCGTCAGGAAAGGCATCGGCTGGCCCCAGCCTGTCGACTCAAACTCAGGCTCCTTGACTGTTGTAACAATGTTACCCTTGGGCTAGTATAAAACATTATTCTGTTGCGAGATCTTAAGTTTGTAATGAACACTGTGCTGGCAATGTTGCCAGCACACTTTTGTCATAATATCTTAACTTATATTTCTCCTGATAGAGATTGCTGGTACTTCTCCCGATGGGAGTTACGTTGGATGCTTTAATATGACCATATCCATCATCCTTTTAACGTTGTTGCCTGCAGGTTTTCCCGGTGCCCTCGTTTGCTGATGACCCTTCGGGCGTTCTTCCCGAAGGTGATCGGGTCCAACGAATGAAGGATCGGATCACCCAGATGGAAAAGGACCTGCGCAGCACTTATGCCTTAGCTGCAATTGTCAACAAGAAGAGCGAGATTGCAGCCGACATGGAGCGGTACACTCTTACTGAGCTACATAAAGCTACCGAGAGCTTGAACTGTGAGTTCCTTGATCTCTGCGCCCTTTTGTCGATAGCGTCTTAGCTGATCCTTTGTTTGTTTCTGTGCCAGTCATAGCTCTGAACCGTGCAGAAGAGAACAAACGGATTCACGAGCGTGTGAATGCATTAACCCAGCTGTCCTCAGCCGAAGAGATTTTCTGGCGGGAGCACTCGAAGGCTTCGGCTGTCGCGCTATTTCAGGATCGGGTTCAGCAGGTCCACCACTTTTTTGATAAGTGCTACAAAGCTCTGAGGGTGGTTTGGAAGACAATGTTCCCTTTGAACGCAGTTCCCCCAACGCTCCTTGCTTTGATGTCTGAATTTGGTAATGCCAAGAAGATCCGAGATTTGGTACGTGCGCAAGTTTTTGCAGGGGCCAGGTTTACACTTGCCCTTGTACTTGCCCGTTATCCTTCGGCAGGTTTGCTGTCGATTGCCAACACGACTGGAGACTTGGAGGCACTGTATCCGAAGTTATTGTTGCCTGCCAACATAATTGTCGACAGACTCGAGGAGGACTCAAAGGTACCTGAAGAAAGAGGAATTCCGCAAGGATGATTTCAGGGATTTAATGTTTGTTTTGTAAATAGATAATTTGGCTACTTTATCCAAGTTTTTGGATTATGTAATGAAGCCTTCTCATTCGGTAGATACATGCGTATGTACTTTTACCATGTTATTACCGTTGGCAAGTTTTGACTTGAGCGAATCTGGGTTGCTCGTATAAATGTATGTATGTTGGTTGGTTGGCAAATCTTTTGAGTGATCAGCTCGTGTTGCAGGTTTTGCTAAACCTGTTGTATGCGCAACTTTGCTTTCAACCGTTTTATGTTTCGAGAGGCACTCCCGAATATTTCGGGTGTAGTGGCTCTGCCGATGAGCCCGTTGTTCCTTGATATTTCCATAAGTAAAATATCGGACGTGGGTTGTTGTTTATATGTATTTCCAAACTCTTGCTATTTACGGCACTCGTAGAGGCATCTATAGCGGAGGGAAAGGTGAACGTCTTTTAGCACTCGTAGAAGCTTTTTGAAGCGCGATCTTCTGCCTCGTACTATGTTTGCATAGTGATGGGGCTTAGAAGTTTGTAGTTACTACAATGCTTAACAAGAAATTGAAGCTTTAAGTTCTTATTTAATAAGGTAAGCACGAGGCTAGAGGGCGAAAAAAGGAAGGCCCTGTTTAAAATAAAGGAAAAAGGAAAATAAAGACTGATAACTTGCTTAAGCATGGAAAGGGTTCTTCTCTTCTTCTGGCTTCTTTACCGCGTTAGTGGCCGCTGCAGCGTTGCTGGTTTCATCAGGGGTTTGGGCAGTGGTTGTTAGTGTCTTGCTGTCTCCTTCTGTGCCATCAACTGCCGAACCTTTCGCTGCCGCGGCTTCTGCTGCCGAAGCTTCCGCTGCCGAAGCTTTAAGGGCAAGAGCGGCTGGCTTCTTCTTGGTTTCCCTGATATCTTTTTCCTCCTTGATTTCACGTAATGACAGCTTGTGTAAGGGGTCGATGATTTCTTGCTGTGACCCGAACTTTGCAGCAATCCTCTGAAAGTCGCGATCACAATTGTCCGAGCGTGAAAAACTTCCATAGACTGTGATGTTTGTCCCGTTGTTCCCAGGCATTTTCAGCTTGAGGTATGCATAATGCGGCACAGCCATGAACTTGGCGTACGCTGGTCTCCCGAGTATAGCGTGATACTGTGACTCCCAGTTCACCACTTCAAACTCGATCTTCTCCTTCCTGAAGTTGTCGGCTCTACCGAAGATAACATTCAGGTAAACTTTGCCAAGAGAGTGGCCCGGTGCGGTTGGAAGGATCCCATGGAAGCAGGTGTCCGTTTCTTCCAACATCCTCATGGTGATGCCCATACTTCTGATTGTGTCGACGAATATCAGATTTAGCCCGCTTCCACCGTCCATGAAGACTTTACTCATCTTGAACCCCCCAATTTGTGCTTCGACTACCAAGGCGGCGTGTCCTGGTTTTGGTATGGTCGTCGGGTGATCCGCTCGACTGAACGTAATGTTCTGAGAAGACCACTCGACATACTCGGGAATGTTTGCCATGATGCTTTCTGCCAGGTTGATCTCTCGGGTGAGCTTTTTCATCTCCCTTTTCGAAACACCTGTCCTATGGATCATGCTCATCTTCCCACGTGGTGGTGGGAATGCCTCGTTGGGTTGATGCGGTTGAGCCTGTTGGACTTGATGCTGCGGTGGAGGTGGGGGTGGCGGTGGTAGCTGTTGCTGGCCTGACTGCTGGATGAGTTTGTGCATGTCTAGGAACTGCCGACAGTCCCTGAGCAGATGGCTCGACTTCGTTTTGTCGTCCTTGGAATCGACATACGAATGCAGGTAACAGGGGGCGTTGATCTGCTCAGCGTAGGGTAATTCAGGAGTCCTCTGCTGTCGTGGTTTATAACTGCCACGGTTCCCAGAGTTGTTTTGATTGCCGTCGTGTGGATCATCTCGATCGTCCTGTCGATCGGAATATCCTGCAGCTACCAGATTGTTATCATCATAGTTGCGGTTCTTCCTTCTTTTGTGACGATCCCTTCGGCCGCCCGAGTTGTGCTTCGGCTGGTCATCGTCTTCGTCGTCACTGCGCTGTCGTGGCCTTCGTACATTGTCCTCGCCATCAGCCCAACTGTTGGCGATTTCCATTAACTTGGTTATAGTTTTTGGCTTTTTGCGCCCAAGTTCTTCTATGTAGCTCTCCCGCTGAACGCCATCGCTGAAAGCGTCGATTGCTCTGTCGACAGATACGTCTTCGGCAGCGTTCAGGAGTTTTGTGAATCTCCCGATGTATGAACGCATCGACTCCTTCTGCTTCTGTCGGCAATTCCGCAACTCCTCGATCCCGACGGGCCTCTTGTATGTTGCCTGGAAGTTGGCAACGAAGGCATCTACTAGGTCGTCCCATGATTTAACGGAACCTTTCGGCAACCCCCTTAGCCAGGCTCGCGCTGAATCCTTCAAGTAGAGTTGTAAGCACTTCATTGCTGCTATCTGGTTTCCTTTGTGCAGGATCACAGTCTGCAGGTAGTCGTCTATCCAGGATCTTGGTTCTTGCTGCCCATCGTACTTGGCAGCGTCGGTAGGGGTAGGCTTAAACTTTTTGGGCGGCATCGTTTCGCGGATCTTGTAACTTAGACAAGTCGGCTCCCCTGAGCTCGCCGTCGTACTCCTGATCTTCATCCGAAGAATCGCTGTCGTTGTCCTTCCTAGCGGCGCGTCGTCGCCTTGCTTTGTCGATCTTGCTCTGGGTAATTTCGTCCCGAGCATCTCTCGCGTGATGTTTCGACCCACTGCCTTGTACAGTTGTCTTTTCCTTTGGCGGGACTAGGTTGTTCCCCAATATCGCGAGACTTTCCAGGGCACCTCGATGAGCTTGAGCCATGGATCCTTCGGGGCGCTGGTTGATGAGGTATGCGGCGAGGTTGGCCGTTGCTCCTGCAACGGTTTTTGGCCGTGGCATGCCGGCGGTATCCATAGTCATAAAGGATTTGGTCAGATTCTACGTTATTTCTCTAGCGTCATCTTCCGAAAGCCTGGATAGTCTCGACCGGTGCTTGCCTGTTCCCTGAGTGTTTCGGGAGGCACTCACTTGCGAGCCCCTTCGCCATTCGCTGGATCGATCTGCCGCAGATAGGCGTCTCTCGAGGGTGGCTTGCTCTTTCGACAGGTGCTCCCGGTTTTTCTCTAGTATAGAGCGATAAGCATTGAGGGTTCCAACCGAAGTTCCTGCGGGGAGCGGTGTGTTGTTGAGTACTGCTGCCCTTGCTGCTGCCCACTCCTCATCCGCGATGGTGTAATCGCTATCGCGGTTGCTGGCACTGTTTTCAAAACTTGCCCTTCTACTGGAACGGGGAGTATGGTCCTCGTCTCCTCTGCGCCTTGTGTTTCCCGTGTTATTGGCGACATAAACCTGATGGTGTGCCGTTCTTCGGGTGGTTCCCTGGATGATGTCAGTCGATACTCGTCCTCTCCCGATGAATACTGGGCGTTGCAGATGAACGGCGTGTCGCTCGATCCCAGCCCGTGCCTGGTGTCGCAGTTCAGGCAGTAGTACGAAGTTAATTCCCAAGATGTGGGATAATCAGACCCTACCGACATGGAGGACACCGAGCGGGGAGTCGAGGGCATAGGTGAGCACGTCGATCCCGTCATACCAGCCGATAGGTCGAGTGACGATTGCGCGCTCGAACTCGTCGATCTGGAAGTGGGGGATTCCAGCAATCGAAGGATTCCTTCTGTGTTGACGTTGTAATGAACGCTGTCGAAGGTCGTCTCCATGTTTCCTTGTAGTTCTGAGAAGTTCGAGCGGGAGGAATCGCTGTGTGGAGTAAACTCGTAGGAGCCGAATCGAATCGGGCTTCCCAAGATTGGTGATGATGGTGTCGATGAAGCCGCTGATGAAGCTGCTGGCGAAGCCGCTGGTGTCATGATTGGATCTGCCGATGACCGATCTTGTGCCGACAGGGTTCCCACAGACGGCGCCAATTGTCGAGGGAGCTCCTTGATGTCTACGGGTGCTTCTATTCTTGTAGACAGTGTTGGGCCTCCAAGAGCAGAGGTTTGTAGAACAGCAGCAAGTTTCCCTTAAGTGGATCACCCAAGGTTTATCGAACTCAGGGAGGAAGAGGTCAAAGATATCCCTCTCATGCAACCCTGCAACCACAAAGCAAGAAGTCTCTTGTGTCCCCAACACACCTAATAGGTGCACTAGTTCGGCGAAGAGATAGTGAAATACAAGTGGTATGAATGAATATGAGCAAGTAGTAACGGCGCCGTAAAAGTGCTTGCCGGCGTGCGCTTGATGGTAGTAAAATTGCAGGAAGTATAGATGCAAGTAAAACAAGTAAACAAGCAAACGATAGCGATATTTAGGAACAAGGCCTAGGGATCATACTTTCACTAGTGGACACTCTCAACATTGATCACATAACAGAATAAATAGATAGATGCTAGACTCTACACCCTTTTGTTGGATGATGAACACCACTAACTGTGTAGGATTACACGAACCCTCAATGCCGGAGTTAACAAGCTCCACAATATTCAATGTTCATATTTAAATAACCTTAGATTGCATAACATATCAACATAACCAAACCAAGTACTAACATAGCATGCACACTGTCACCTTCACACTACGAAAGGAGGAATAGATCACATCAATACCATCATAGCAATAGTTAACTTCATAATCTACAAGAGATCACAATCATAGCCTACGCCAAGTACTGCACGATGCACACACTGTCACCATTACGCCGTGCAGGAGGAATAAACTACTTTAATAACATCACTAGAGTAGCACACAGATAAATTGTGATACAAAACACATTGCAATCATAAAGAGATATAAATAAGCACTTCACTATGCCATTCATAACAGTGAATAAGTATTCTGTGAAATATAGGCTAAGAGACCCACACGGTGCACACACTGTCACCTTTACACACGTGGGACAAGGAGTCTCCGGAGATCACATAAGTAAAATCCACTTGACTAGCATAATGACATCTAGATTACAAGCATCATCATATGAATCTCAATCATGTAAGGCAGCTCATGAGATTATTGTATTGAAGTACATAGGAGAGAGATGAACCACATAGCTACCGGTACAGCCCCGAGCCTCGATGGAGAACTACTCCCTCCTCATGGGAGACAGCAACGTTGATGAAGATGGCGGTGGTGTCGATGGAGAAGCCTTCCGGGGCACTTCCCCGTCCCGGCGGCGTGCCGGAACAGAGACTCCTGTCCCCCAGATCTTGGCTTCGCGATGGCGGCGGCTCTGGAAGGTTTTTTCTGGTTTCGTCGAACTTGGTAGGGTTTTCGCGACGGAGGCTTTAAGTAGGCGGAAGGGCAAGGTCGGTGGAGTCACGAGGGACCCACACAACGGGCGGCGCGGGCCCTAGCCCGGCCGCGCCGCCTTAGTGTGGCGCCACCTCGTGGCCCCACTTCGTATCTCCTCCGGCCTTCCGGAAGCTTCGTGTGAAAATAGGACCCCGGGCGTTGATTTCGTCCAATTCCGAGAATATTTCCTTACTAGGATTTACGAAACCAAAAACAGCAGTAAAACAGAACTGGCACTTCGGCATCTCGTCAATAGGTTAGTTCCGGAAAACGCATAAATATGACATATAATGTGTATAAAACATGTAGATATCATCAATAATGTGGCATGGAACATAAGAAATTACCGATACGTCGGAGACGTATCAGCATCCCCAAGCTTAGTTCCTGCTCGTCCCGAGCAGGTAAACGATGACAAGGATAATTTCTGGAGTGACATGCCATCATAACCTTGATCATACTATTGTAAGAATATGTAATGAATGCAGTGATCAAAACAATGGTAATGACATGAGTAAACAAATGAATCATAAAGCAAAGACTTTTCATGAATAGTACTTCAAGACAAGCATCAATAAGTCTTGCATAAGAGTTAACTCATAAAGCAATAAATCAAAGTAAAGGTATTGAAGCAACACAAAGGAAGATTAAGTTTCAGCGATTGCTTTCAACTTATAACATGTATATCTCATGGATAGTGTCAATGTAAAGTAATATAACAAGTGCAATATGCAAGTAAGTAGGAATCAATGCACAGTTCACACAAGTGTTTGCTTCTTGAGGTGAAGAGAAATAGGTGAACTGACTCAACATAAAAGTAAAAGAAAGGTCCTTCAAAGAGGAAAGCATCGATTGCTATATTTGTGCTAGAGCTTTGGTTTTGAAAACATGAAATTTTTTTGTCAACGGTAGTAATAAAGCATATGTATCATGTAAATTATATCTTACAAGTTGCAAGCCTCATGCATAGTATACTAATAGTGCCCACACTTTGTCCTAATTAGCTTGGGTTAACACTGATTATCATTGCATAACATATGTTTCAACCAAGTGTCACAAAGGGTACCTCTATGCCGCCCTGTACAAGGGTCTAAGGAGAAAGTTCGCATTGGATTTCACGCTTTTGATCATTCTTCAACTTAGACACCCATACCGGGACAACATAGACAACAGATAATGGACTCCTCTTTTAATGCTTAAGCATTCAACAACAGTTAATATTCTCATAAGAGATTGAGGTTTTATGTCCAAACTGAAACTTCCACCATGATTCATGGCTTTAGTTAGCGGCCCAATGTTCTTCTCTAACAGTATGCATACTCAAACCATTTGATTGTGAAAACCGCCCTTACTTCATACAAGACGAACATGCATAGCAACTCACATGATATTCAACAAAGAGTTGATGGCGTCCCCGAGAACATGGTTATCGCACAACAAACAACTTAATAAGAGATAAAGTGCATAAGTACATATTCAATACCACAATAGTTTTTAAGCTATTTGTCCCATGACCTATATATTGCAAAGGCGAATGATGGAAATTTAAAGGTAGCACTCAAGCAATTTTACTTTGGAATGGCGGAGAAATACCATGTAGTAGGTAGGTATGGTGGACACAAATGGCATAGTGGTTGGCTCAAGGATTTTGGATGCATGAGAAGTATTCCCTCTCGATACAAGGTTTAGGCTAGCAAGGTTATTTGAAACAAACACAAGGATGAACCGGTGCAGCAAAACTCACATAAAAGACATATTGTAAACATTATAAGACTCTACACCGTCTTCCTTGTTGTTCAAAACTCAATACTAGAAATTATCTAGACCTTAGAGAGACCAAATATGCAAACCAAATTTTAGCAAGCTCTATGTATTTCTTCATTAATAGGTGCAAAGTATATGATGCAAGAGCTTAAACATGAGCACAACAATTGCCAAGTATCACATTATCCAAGACATTTTACCAATTACTACATGTATCATTTTCCATTTCCAACCATATAACAATGAACGAAGCAGTTTCAACCTTCGCCATGAACATTAAAAGCTAAGAACACATGTGTTCATATGCAACAGCGGAGCGTGTCTCTCTCCCACACAAGCATGTATTTATTCAGAGAATGAAAATAACAAAACGAAAATAAAAGCACATACGTACGCTCCAAGTAAAGTACATAAGATGTGATGGAATAAAAATATAGTTTCAGGGGAGGAACCTGATAATGTTGTCGATGAAGAAGGGGATGCCTTGGGCATCCCCAAGCTTAGACGCTTGGGTCTTCTCAAAATATGCAGGGATGAACCACGGGGGCATCCCCAAGCTTAGACTTTTCACTCTTCTTGATCATAGTATATCATCCTCCTCTCTTGACCCTTGAAAACTTCCTCCACACCAAACTCGAAACAAACTCATTAGAGGGTTAGTGCATAATCAAAATTTCACATGTTCAGTGGTGACACAATCATTCTTAACACTTCTGTACATTGCACAAAGCTTCTGAAAGTTAATGGAACAAATAAATCCATCAAACATAGCAAAAGAGGCAATGCGAAATAAAAGGCAGAATCTGTCAAAACAGAATAGTCCGTAAAGACGAATTTTAAAGTGGCACCAGACTTGCTCAGATGAAAATGCTCAAATTGAATGAAAGTTGCGTACATATCGGAGGATCACGCACGTAAATTGGCAGATTTTTATGAGTTACCTACAGAGAATTAGGCCCAGATTCGTTACAGACAGAAATCTGTTTCTGCGCAGTAATCCAAATCTAGTATCAACCCTACTATCAAAGACTTTACTTGGCACAACAATGCAATAAAATAAGATAAGGAGAGGTTGCTACAGTAGTAACAACTTCCAAGACACAAATATAAAACAAAAGTACTGTAGCAAAATAAACACATGGGTTATCTCCCAAGAAGTTCTTTCTTTATAGCCATTAAGATGGGCTCAGCAGCTTTAATGATGCACTCGCAAGAAATAGTATTTGAAGCAAAAGAGAGCATCAAGAGGCAAATTCAAAACAAATTTAAGCCTAACATGCTTCCTATGAAAAGGAATCTTGTACACAAATGAATTCATGAAGAACAAAGTGACAAGCATAAGAGGATAAAACACGAGTAACTTCAAGATTCTCAACATAAAGAGGGGAAACTTAATATTATTAAGATGCATATAACCATGTTTCCCTCTCTCATAATAACTTTTAGAGGCATCATGAACAAACTCAACAATATAAGTATCACATAAAGCATTCTTATTCACATGCATAAAAGTATCATTACTCTCCACATAAGCATAATCAATTTTATTAGTTGTAGTGGGAGCAAATTCAACAAAGTAGCTATCATTATTATTCTCATCATCAAATATAGGAGGCATATTGTAATCATAATTAAACTTATCCTCCATAGTAGGCGGCACTAAAAGACCAATATCATTATAATCATCATAAATAGGAGGCAAAGTATCATCAAAGTAATTTTTCTCCTCAATGCTTGGGGGACTAAAAATATCATGCTCATCAAAGCCAGCTTCCCCAAGCTTAGAATTTTCCATATCATTAGCAACAATGGTGTTCAAAGCGTTCATACTAATATGTTCCATAGGTTTTTTAATTTTCGCATCAAACCATCCATGTCTTAAATCAAGAAATAGAATAAGAAGCTCATTGTTGTCCATTATGCCTAACTAGTGTAAACAAGAAACAAAAAGATGCAATTGCAGGATCTAAAGGAAATAGCTTCGAGCACTTACACAACGGCAACAGAAAAGTACTTTACCTGGGACCGGAGTATGAGTGCCTTTTACCTTTCCTCCCCGGCAACAGCGCCGTAAAATAGCTTCGTTGCCGGGATCCGGTGTGTGTGTGCCGTTTACCTTTCCTCCCCGGCAACGGCGCCGTGAAAAGTGCTTGATGTCTACAGGTGCTTCTATTCTTGTAGACAGTGTTGGGCCTCCAAGAGCAGAGGTTTGTAGAACAGCAGCAAGTTTCCCTTAAGTGGATCACCCAAGGTTTATCGAACTCGGGGAGGAAGAGGTCAAAGATATCCCTCTCATGCAACCCCGCAACCACAAAGCAAGAAGTCTCTTGTGTCCCCAACACACCTAATAGGTGCACTAGTTCGGCGAAGAGATAGTGAAATACAAGTGGTATGAATGAATATGAGCAGTAGTAACGGCGCCGTAAAAGTGCTTGCCGGCGTGCGTTGATGGTAGTAAAATTGCAGGAAGTATAGATGCAGTAAAACAAGAAACAAACAACGATAGCAGTATTTAGGAACAAGGCCTAGGGATCATACTTTCACTAGTGGACACTCTCAACATTGATCACATAACAGAATAAATAGATAGATGCTAGACTCTACACCCTTTTGTTGGATGATGAACACCACTAACTGTGTAGGATTACACGAACCCTCAATGCCGGAGTTAACAAGCTCCACAATATTCAATGTTCATATTTAAATAACCTTAGAGTGCATAACAGATCAACATAACCAAACCAAGTACTAACATAGCATGCACACTCGTCACCTTCACACTACGAAAGGAGGAATAGATCACATCAATACCATCATAGCAATAGTTAACTTCATAATCTACAAGAGATCACAATCATAGCCTACGCCAAGTACTCGCACGATGCACACACTGTCACCATTACGCCGTGCGAGGAGGAATAAACTACTTTAATAACATCACTAGAGTAGCACACATATAAATTGTGATACAAAACACATTGCAATCATAAAGAGATATAAATAAGCACTTCACTATGCCATTCATAAAAGTGAATAAGTATTCTGTGAAATATAGCCTAAGAGACCCACACGGTGCACACACTGTCACCTTTACACACGTGGGACAAGGAGTCTCCGGAGATCACATAAGTAAAATCCACTTGACTAGCATAATGACATCTAGATTACAAGCATCATCATATGAGTCTCAATCATGTAAGGCAGCTCATGAGATTATTGTATTGAAGTACATAGGAGAGAGATGAACCACATAGCTACCGGTACAGCCCCGAGCCTCGATGGAGAACTACTCCCTCATGGGAGACAGCAGCGTTGATGAAGATGGCGGTGGTGTCGATGGAGAAGCCTTCCGGGGGCACTTCCCCGTCCCGGCGGCGTGCCGGAACAGAGACTCCTGTCCCCCAGATCTTGGCTTCGCGATGGCGGCGGCTCTGGAAGGTTTTTTCTGGTTTCGTCGAACTTGGTAGGGTTTTCGCGACGGAGGCTTTAAGTAGGCGGAAGGGCAAGGTCGGTGGAGTCACGAGGGACCCACACAACAGGGCGGCGCGGGCCCTAGCCTGGCCGCGCCGCCTTAGTGTGGCGCCACCTCGTGGCCCCACTTCGTATCTCCTCCGGCCTTCTGGAAGCTTCGTGTGAAAATAGGACCCTGGGCGTTGATTTCGTCCAATTCCGAGAATATTTCCTTACTAGGATTTCTGAAACCAAAAACAGCAGAAAACAGGAACTGACACTTCGGCATCTCGTCAATAGGTTAGTTCCGGAAAACGCATAAATATGACATATAATGTGTATAAAACATGTAGATATCATCAATAATGTGGCATGGAACATAAGAAATTATCGATACGTCGGAGACGTATCACTCCTCGGCAATGCCCTCCGATAGGGGCTTAGGGTTGATGGAATCCTGCAAGCTGACACGAGACATCGGTACACAGACAAGCGGGGAGAGCGATTTACCCAGGTTCGGGGCCCTCGATGAGGTAAAACCCTTACGTCCTCGCCCGTCCGTTCTTGATTATGATGAAAACAGGTTACAATGGGGTGCCGAATAGTTCGGCTGTGATCTCGTCGAAATGCTAGTTGCTAGGGTAACCTAGTTCTAAGCTTCTGCTGGCTAATATTGCTAAGGCTGATTGTGTCCCTCGATAGCCCCTCTCCTGGCCTTTATATAGGTGGCCAGGTCTCAAGAGGTCTAATCGAGTACGAGTAGGTTTACAGTAGATCTATCTCTAATATTTTCTTGTTCGGCTTCTTCCGTGTCTTGTACTTCAAGTAATCTTCCGTCGCACCGTCCTAGTGGCCCATCTTGCCATCGGGTACCTTCATGGGCCTACAGCTGGCCCGTATAGGGTAGAGCAACATTGATTACCCGAAGGGTAATGCCCACGTCAGCACGCATCAAGCTCTTTTTCTGGCGCCGTTGCCGGGGAGTCTCCACTTCCAATCTCTTTACTTTGTTTTTGTCTTGCTTTACTTTATTTACTACTTTGTTTGCTGCACTTAAACAAAACACAAAAAAATTAGTTGCTAGCTTTACTTTATTTACTGCCTTGCTCTCTATATCAAAAACACACAAAAAAAATCAGTTACTTGCATTTACTTTATTTACCTTTTGTTTATTTCATCATGTTTCCTCCTAAGTACACTCTAAAAAAAAATACCGGTAGGACAAGGGTCTATCATTGGAAGAGATAATATAGAAGAATTTTTCACCCATGTTAGTATGGATGAAGATTTTGAAGATATACCATTATTAAAATTTGCTCCTACTTATGAAAGTGCTTCTGCTTGTTTAGTACACATGTTAGAAACTAGATTTGTTAATCTCAATCCCATAATACAACATATGTTTCTTACACTTTCTGATATGGAGATGGGAGAAAAGATAAATTTTGTTTTAAAAGTCCTTGCTAGAGAATTTGAGGATATAGTTAAAGAAGCTAGAAAAGTTTTTATCAAGCATAAGAGGCTTGGTATGTTCCCTGATTTTAAAAGAACACTTGAAAAGATGGACATGGATAGAATAAGGTACACTAGTAATGTTAATGATGGTAAGGAAATTAAAGCACCGATACCTAGTAAGCTCCTAGGAATGCATGAAGCTCTAGAAAATAATTATGCTTGGCTTGTTCCTGAAAATTTGTTTGATGAGAATAGTAAGCCTAAAAGCATACAAAGAGGAGTTACTTATATAGACCAGATACAATGCATTGTTGAGGCAACTCCCAACACTCCTGGTAAGAATGTCAATGCTTCATCTCTTGATAATACTTGATTCACACTTTCTGCGCCTAGCTGAAAGGCGTTAAAGAAAAGCGCTTATGGTAGACAACCCATGTTTTTACTACAGTACTTTGTTTTATATTTGAGTCTTGGAAGTTGTTACTACTGTAGCAACCTCTCCTTATCTTTATTTTATTGCATTGTTGTGCCAAGTATAGTCTTTGATAGTAAACTCAATAGTAGATTTGGATTACTGCACAGAAACAGATTTCTTGCTGTCACGAATCTGGGCAGAATTCTCTGTAGGTAACTCAGAAAAATCTGCCAATTTACGTGCGTGATCCTCAGATATGTACGCAACTTTCATACAATTTGAGCATTTTCATCTGAGCAAGTCTGGTGCCATTTTAAAATTCGTCTTTACGGACTGTTCTGTTTTGACAGATTCTGCCTTTTATTTCGCATTGCCTGTTTTGCTATGTTTGATGGATTTCTTTGTTCCATTAACTTTCAGTAGCTTTGTGCAATGTTCAGAAGTATTAAGAATGATTATGTCACCTCTGAATATATGAATTATGCACTGACCCTCTAATGAGTTTGTTTCGAGTTTGGTGTGGAGGAAGTTTTCAAGGGTCAAGAGAGGAGGATGATACAATATGATCAAGAAGAGTGAAAAGTCTAAGCTTGGGGATGCCCCCGTGGTTCATCCTTGCATATTTTAAGAAGACCCAAGCGTCTAAGCTTGGGGATGCCCAAGGCATCCCCTTCTTCATCGACAACATTATCAGGTTCCTCTAGTGAAACTATATTTTTATTCCATCACATCTTATGTGCTTTGCTTGGAGCGTCTGTTTGCTTTAGTTTTTGTTTTGTTTGAATAAAGTCGGATCCCACAATCCTTTATATTGGAGATATTACGCTCCGCTGTTTCGTATGAACACATGTGTTCTTAGCTTTATTCTTAAATGTTCATTGCGAACGTTGAACTACCTCATTCATTGATATATGGTTGGAAACGGAAAATGCCGCATGTGGTAAATGGTATAATGTCTTGAATAATGTGATACTTGGCAATTGTTGTGCTCATATAGATCTTGTTTAAGATCTTGCATCATGTACCTTGTACCCATTAATGAATAACTACATAGAGCATGTTAAAATTTGGTTTGCATGATTGTTCTCTCTAAGTCTAGATATTTTCTGGTTGAGGTGTTTGAACAACAAGGAGACGATGTAAAGTCTTATAATGCTTACAATATGTTTATATGTGAGTCTTGCTGCACCATTTCATACTTGAGTTTGCTTCAAACAACCTTGCTAGCCTAGCCTTGTATTGAGAGGGATTCTTCTCGTGCATCCAAATCCTTGAGCCAAAATCCATGCCATTTGTGTCCACCATACCTACCTACCACATGGTATTTCTCCGCCATTCCAAAGTACATTACTTGAGTGCTACCTTTAAAATTTCTCCGCTCATGGGACAAATAGCCTTAAAAACTATTGTGGTGAAGAATATGTACTTATGTGTCTTATTTCTTAGTAAGTTGCTTGTTGAGCGGTAACCATGTTTTCTGGGAACGCCATCAACTCTTTTACCTTTGTTGAATATCATGTGAGTTGCTATGCATGTTCGTCTTGTCTGAAGTAAGGGCGGTTTTCACAATCAAATGGTTTGAGTATGCATACTGTTAGAGAAGAACATTGGGCCGCTAACTAAAGCCATGAATCATGGTGGAAGTTTCAGTTTGGACATAAAACCTCAATCTCTTATGAGAATATTAATCTGTTGTTGAATGCTTAAGCATTAAAAGAGGAGTCCATTATCTGTTGTCTATGTTGTCCCGGTATGGGTGTCTAAGTTGAGAATAATCAAAAGCGAGAAATCCAATGTGAACCTTCTCCTTAGACCCTTGTACAGGCGGCATAGAGGTACCCCTTTGTGACACTTGGTTGAAACATATGTTATGCAATGATAATCCGTGTTAATCCAAGCTAATTAGGACAAGGTGCGAGCACTATTAGTAT
The DNA here is from genome assembly GCF_022539505.1 of Lolium rigidum. NCBI lineage: Eukaryota > Viridiplantae > Streptophyta > Magnoliopsida > Poales > Poaceae > Lolium > Lolium rigidum. Next base: position 272,533,028 of record NC_061511.1, read on the forward strand.
ACTATGCATGAGGCTTACAACTTATAAGATGTCTTATACATAACTCATATGCTTTATTACTACCGTTGACAAAATTGTTTCTTGTTTTCAAAATAAAAGCTCTAGCACAAAAATAGTAATCCATGCTTCCCTCTGCGAAGGGCCTATCTTTTACTTTATTGTTGAGTCAGTCTACCTATTCTTTCTATCTTAGAAGCAAACACTTGTATCAACTGTGTGCATTGATTCTTACATGTTTACCTATTGCACTTGTTATATTACTTTGTGTTGACAATTATCCATTAGATATACATGTTAAAGTTGAAAGCAACCGCTGAAACTTATATCTTCCTTTGTGTTGTTTCAAAGCTTTCTACTAAGAACTTATTGCTTATGAGTTAACTCTTATGCAAGTCTTATTGATGCTTGTCTTGAAAATATTATTCATGAAAAGTCTTTGTTATATGATTCATTTGTTTACTCATTATCTTCATCATTGCTTCGAATCGCTGCATTCATCTCATGTGCTTTACAATAGTATTGATCAAGATTATGATAGCATGTCACTTCAGTAAATTATCTTTGTTATCGTTTACCTACTCGAGGGCGAGTAGGAACTAAGCTTGGGGATGCTTGATACGTCCCAAACGTATCTATAATTTCTTATGTTCCATGCTACTTTTATGATGATACTCACATGTTTTATATACATTATATGTCATTATTATGCATTTTCCGGCACTAACCTATTGACGAGATGCCGAAGAGCCGCTTGCTATTTTCTCGCTGTTTTTGGTTTCGTAAATCCTAGTAAGGAAATATTCTCGGAATTGGACGAAATCAACGCCCAGGGGCCTATTTTTCCACGAAGCTTCCAGAAGACCGAAGAGGATAAGAAGTGGGGCCACGAGGCGCCGCCACAATAGGGCGGCGCGGCCAGCAAGGGGCCCGCGCGGCCCTGTTGTGTGGGGCCCCCGTGGCGCCTCCTGACCTGCCCTTCCGCCTACATAAAGCCTCCGTCGCGAAACCCCCGCATCGAGAGCCACGATACGGAAAACCTTCCAGAGACGCAGCCGCCGCCAATCCCATCTCGGGGGATTCAGGAGATCGCCTCCGGCACCCTACCGGAGAGGGGAATCATCTTCCGGAGGACTCTTCATCGCCATGATCGCCTCCGGATTGATGTGTGAGTAGTCACCCCTGGACCATGGGTCCATAGCAGTAGCTAGATGGTCGTCTTCTCCTAATTGTGTTATCATGCTCGATCTTGTGAGCTGCCTATCATGATCAAGATCGTTTCTTTGTAATCCTACATGTTGTGTTTGTTGGGATCCGATGGATATTGAATACTATGTCAAGTTGATTATCAATCTATCATATATGTTGTTTATGTTCTTGCATGCTCTCCGTTGCTAGTAGAGGCTCTGGTCAAGTTGATACTTGTGACTCCAAGAGGGAGTATTTATGCTCGATAGTGGGTTCATGCCTCCATTAAATCTGGGACAGTGACATAAAGTTCTAAGGTTGTGGATGTGCTGTTGCCACTAGGGATAAAACATCGATGCTTTGTCTAAGGATATTTGTGTTGATTACATTACGCACCATACTTAATGCAATTGTCTGTTGCTTGCAACTTAATACCGGAAGGGGTTCGGATGATAACCTCGAAAGTGGACTTTTTAGGCATAGATGCATGCTCGGATGGCGGTCTATGTACTTTGTCGTAATGCCCTAATTAAATCTCATAGTACTCATCATGATATATGTATGTGCATTGTTATGCCTTCTTTATTTGTTAATTGCCCAACTCGTAATTTGTTCACCCAACATGCTATTTATCTTATGGGAGAGACACCGCTAGTGAACCGTGGACCCCGGTCTATTCTTTACATCCGAAATACAATCTACCGCAATACTTGTTCTTTACTCGTTCTTCGCAAACAATCATCTTCCACACAATACGGTTAATCCTTTGTTCACGACAAGCCGGTGAGATTGACAACCTCACTCGTTACGTTGGGGCAAAGTACTTTGGTTGTGTTGTGCAGGTTCCACGTTGGCGCCGGAATCCCTGGTGTTGCGCCGCACTACACTTCGCCGCCATCAACCTTCAACGTGCTTCTTGGCTCCTCCTGGTTCGATAAACCTTGGTTTATTTCTGAGGGAAAACTTGCTACTGTCTGCATCACACCTTCCTCTTGGGGTTCCCAACGGACGTGTGTTAACTACACGCATCAGTGAACTCAAGTGCCAAAAGCTCTTAAGCATTTCATCGAGCATCTCTTGTGCATAAGAAGAGAGAACAAAGCAACATACACCTCTTGTGCTAAGAAGTGGAAAAAGCTAAGTGTGGCTCACACTTGGGCAGGGCAGAGGTACATATATAGAGATAGGACTTTGGTCCCGGTTTGTAATATAAACCGGGATTAAAGGTGCACGGGCAGTGGCGCGCCCTGACGCAAGACCATTAGTTCCGATTTGTATTACAAACCAGGACCAAAGGCCCCAAACGAACCTGGACTAGAGTGTGGCGTCACCCCGCGCCGGTCAAATCGGGATCAATGCTCCCCACTGGTCACGGTTCGTTTTTAAACCGGGACTAAACTTCCCAGCAACTTTGGACGAAAGCTCTTTTTGTTACTAGTGACACTTTGCATGTGCAATGGACAACCTTGATTTGCTACGCCTAAAGAAAAAAAGGATTAGAAGTTTCCAACTTTGTTCCTTCTGATCTTCCAGCAAGGCGTATAGAAGAAAGGTCTGCGAGCTTTCCCTCGAGAAGGGAACAGCAAATTGCGTGAATCAGCTCTGGTCCTATTCTCAAGTTGATCAAGAAAAGAAGTCTAGTGGAAATTGTTTATCGCCGGCATAAACAACAGTCCAGACGTTATACATACTCAAACTCAAGTGAGAGGCCATTTAATCTTTTCTCTTGCTTATATGGCCGGCGGGACACCTTGTCCCGTCATGAGTGGAAGAAAGATGGATGGCTACAGTCCGGTGATTAGAACGGATCGTCGTTGGCTTGCTGGAATTCTCTGGTCCTTCTTCCGTCCATCCGGCGGCTCCTAATCCTTTTGCTCTCCTGATCCGCCTTTTTCACATGTCCTTTTGCTCTCTTGAGCTTCATGGCATCTTCTCTCACTAGCAGAAAAAGAGACTTCCATCCAGGCCTTTAGTACCGGTTTTCTTATTAACCGGTACTAAAGGGTGCATTAGTACCGGTTTCACTGCTCAGGCCTTTGTACCGATTTTAAAGGATCTTTAGTACCGATTTGTGACACGAACTGGTACTAAAGGGTTAGCGTCAGCTAGAAAATCTTTAGTACCGGTTCGAACCGGTACTAAAGGTTTCCTGCTCCCCACGCACCTCCACCCCTCCCCCTGGATCGCCTTTTTTTGCTTTGTAAAATACAAATGAAAATGATAGAAAATTTAAAAAATAAAATGTTTTCAGATTCTTATATGTTATGCAACATACTATTCGGTGAAATCAAGAAATTCGAATTTTGATTTTTTTTTGCAAAAAAAGTTTGAAAAATGGTAAAACCGCATTAACTTTTGCATACGACGTCGGAAAAAAAGGTATAATATATCAAAATGTTCGTGGGAAAAATTTACATCCGAATTCACCGGGGTTTACCGGGTTAACCAATTTTTAGATTCTCAAAAGTCCAAATGAAAATATGAAAGCAGAAACATTTTAGATTTTTCCAGAAATTTAGAATTTTATATATTTTTTAATTTTTAAAAAACTAAAATTAATAATTACAAGATTTTTTGAATACCAGAATATTACTATTACTTTTAGCAAATTATAATATTTTCAAATTTTCAGGTTTTAGGTTTGGCAAAAAAATATTTAAAAATTAAAAATAATTAAAAATAATTAAAAATAATACAAATTAAAAAATTAATTTTATTTATTTAGACAAAATTATTATTACATCATTACTTTTGTTTGTTAAAAAATTATTTGAAATTTAAACAATAAAGAAGTGTGACATCGACCAACATGTTAATAGGGTTGATATGATACTACTATCAACAACATGCGCGCGATTAAGTGTAGTTAGAGACTAACGAAAATATTAGAAATTCTGAGAAAAAATAAAAAAAAGAGGGAGCGAAAAATAATTAGAAAAAAATGGATAAAAAAATTAAAGAAAATAGCCTTTAGTACCGGTTCGTAACACGAACCGATACCAAAGGTCTCCAGCCCCGCGGGCTCCTCCGTGCCCACGTGGAGGCACCTTTAGTACCGGTTCGTAAGGAACCGGTACTAAAAGATGGGAGGCTTTAGCACCGGATCTTTAGTACCGATTCCAAAACCGGTACTAAAGGCCTTTTAAAACCGGTATTAAAGGGGGTTTCTCTACTAGTGATCTAAATCCCTGCTGGTGTGTCCTCGGAGCAAACAGCAGCAGGTTGAGGCTTAGGCTAGACAGAGATTCGAGTATCATCATCTTGTTGAACAAAACAAAATTTGCAGGTCCACACAGGCCGGCCGTTACTAACTGTACATAGAGATAAGACCAGATCTCTCCATCTCACATTCCTCGATGTATGAATTAAATGAGGTACATCTATAAAGCTTTGGATGGATAATTATCTTTCCTAGTCACCAGAAAGAAAATAAAAGGCTCTCATCTTCTAGAGATATAAAAAAGCTAGTCACTTGATATACATATTTTTGTTGCAAAATAAACTTATAGCCACTTGATATACTGAAAGTGAGGTTGTGATCACTTGAAGAAAGATATGAAAGTGAACCGGGAAGAGGATATAGTATAACGGAATGTCGTACTTGGGAACATGATTAAACCAGGACCCACAACTGTTACCTGGTAAGCGCTGAAGTTATTGGCTAAGCTCGACTGGTCGGATCGATCGATCTCGCATATATTTCCCGGCATAGCTAAGATTACTCATAGTGGGAGTAACATAGGTAGTAATATCACACACTCCAAAGCATTTTGGTGACATGGCATGACAGTAAATGAAGAAACAAATTGAGGTGGTAACTAGCTATGTTACCATAACATCACACTTCTCAAGAAAAGATGAGTCTACAATCTAATAAACATAACATGCATGATACCACATATATGTAACTATCCACTATGGAGGTAGTAACATAGAGTAGTAACATACACCATATTACTACTCTATGTTACTCCCCACTATGACTAGTCTAATCCATCAGGATTCGCGGCTAAAATTCGGATTGAAGTAGACGAGGCCGGCAAGGCGGCAAGCTGCGTCTAATCGACCGTTTACTTTTTACGGAAAAATCTTTTCTTTCCTATCACCTTCATCGATCGATTCATTCATTCATTCGAGTGAGAGTTCCAGAAATTCCGATCTCTTCTCGTTCCTTACTCCAGTGGATCTCCTTTCACGGATAAGCCACGAAAACAACTTGAAGCCCCTGTGCGTGCTCGTGGATAAGTTGTGATAAGATTTCCGTGTCATTTTTACCACACACATTTGATTATATCCTCAAACACTGAATGCAATACTGCAGGCGTTATTGCTGTATCTACGCCAGCCCCTAAAGTACCTCACTTCGAGATATGTATATATATATATATCCGTAACTTAAGAAATGTGCATGTTGGTTTTCTCGAAATAGGCTTTCGTCCCGCTTTATAAATAAAGCAACCACATCCATACAAAGTTCAGATACAACAGAACAAGCACACAACACACATCAGCGGTCTGTTGGGGCAACAGCACAACATGCCCACAAGAACAAGAAAAAACGATACAACTCCCCACATAAGAGGGCCATTCAGAGGCTGGACGGGTTGTATCGTGAGATGTTTACATTGGTTTCCACATGTATAGGCTTACCTGTCCTGAGATGTTTACATTGGTTTCCATATGTATATGCATGCGTACGTACCGTATACATGCATGTGTGCCGTATGCGAGCATGCATCGTGGTGTGCTTATGTGTATCTTTGAGATATCTTTATATATATCAATATATGCATAATATACAGCACTGTATATTGCACGTACGAATTCACTTGTTTTCCAATTTTTTTAAATTAATTCCTGGATGTCGACGTGTCTCAGCAGCCACAAATAAGAAACTTGGACCCAGTTGAATAGAAAGGATAAGATCTCCGTCTCATCTTGTCTAACTGAATTGTATGTGCGCAAAATTAATGGACATGTATGATCGACTGCGCGGTCGCTAGAAGACTGCGAGGGACGTTTTTGTTGCCCCTGCGTGGATCTATGTAGAGCCTATACACGCTAGCTACATGTTCTCTCCTTCTTGTCATCCTGCATAGGTGTCATACCACGCGCTGCCTCTCCTACAGGCCATGACGATCGACGTACATGCTCCGAAGAAGGGAAATGTGAAACGAATACTGAAGGTTATCATCAACAGGGAGCAGCTAGCTCGTGTGCATTATTTTTCAAGCACGTAAACATCGATCGATATCACCTCATGAAAATGCTTACAAGCATTCACTTCTATTGATTAAGCGGCATGTAGCAGTGCAAAGTAGTATATATTGATTGTTGACGTTACTCGATTCCTGGCTAGTCAAACTGGTGCCGTGTGGCACGACATGTGGAAACTTATAGAAAAACCAAACCCCAGAAAATGTGTAGTTTTCCATGTTGCAATCCAACTCGGAAATTCAATTCGGCTCCCGGGTGCATATGCTCCCTCTAACAAAAAGTTATATTTCGAAATGTCAAAAAAAATTAACAAAAAATTCTACATGTACATCTCCACAATATACGTACGTTCGTCAAGTTTCGCGAGGAACCAATATGTTTTGTGGTCTGTGTAAAAAAAGAGAAAATTTATCTCCTGAAAAACCTTATTTTCAGCATTGAGTTTTTTCTTTTTTACACACGTCACACGATAAGTCGGATTTTTATGAAACAACTTCGTGAGCGCGTAGCACGTGAAGATGTGTGAAGATGTACGTTCGAATTTTTCGTTTCAATTTTTTAAAATTTCAAAATGTATGTAACATACATTTCAAAATAAAGGGAGCATATGCTCCCATGTGCCAAAACACCATTCCCCAATCCAACTTCCGTATAAACACATTAATATAACTTACCCCAAAACCCAATAATGCTCTAAAATGAGAGGTTGGCCTTTTGGGCCCCGCTTTGTCTATGCTTGGGTTGGGTGACTTGGGTGGTGACTCTGTCTCTAGAGAGCCTCATGGCGGCGACCAGAAGGTCGCGCCAGGAAGTGGAGCGCCTATATTCCACCAGACGCAGGACGGACTACGCTCCGCCGGTGCGCTTTGTCCGAATGGGCCATGCCATGACATCGTTCGCTAATTCGTTGTTCCTTCTGTACATGTGCTCGGCTTTTTTTTCCAGAGTTTTCATGGTGTTCAAAGATTTGAAAAAATGTTGAAACTTTTAAAACGTTGTTATTTAGAAAATATTCAGACTTAGAAATGGTTGAAACTTAAAAATGTTTAGATCGAAAAAATGTTGAGACTTTAAAAGGTTGAGATTTAAACATGAAAAAGAGCAGATTTTTAAAAAGTACAAATATGCTGACCACATCAGTAAAACATGATGAAAAATTAGAAAACTAGAAGAAAACTATATAGAAACTCGATAGAAAATGAAAAAAAACCGGAGAACTATTGCTAAACGGGCTAACCCAAGTCGGGAGCATGACTATGCACTAGTAATGCATGAATTTCGTGACGAACATAATTTCCCCGCGATGGTGGGGGCAATTTACGGCGGTGGGCGGTGGGTTCTTTCAGGGGAGATGTCATGTTTGGTGTCTCTTCAAAGGCTATGTTGCCATGACTTCCGCAATTGGACCCTTGCGCCGACGTTTGGGCATAGTCGTACGTTGCTCCGCCGTGCTATATCAGCGTCCTTAATTTAAGAGCAAATTTCACAAAACCACTACTATTGGGGCTAGGGTTTCTTTTATTAGAACACCAGAACTTTTGGGGTAACTATTTCAACTAACCCGGAGCTCACAATTTAATAAGTTTGACACGATTTCTGGTAACCTAGGTCCACAAGTTATGTGTCATGTGCCACAGGAAGCGGTTATCTCTGGTTTCGTGCGGTGGCAGACATGACTTGGACCATACTTGAACTGAACAAAGTGTTTTTGCTTATATGTTAAAAATGTTCTGAAAAAAATGCTAAAAGCTTCAAATGTGGCACCTGACGTATGGGCCCATGTTGCAAGAAATGATAGCAAAATCAAGAGATTTGGATTATTTGAAATAACTTACCCTAAAAGTTGTGGATATCTGATAAAATCTCTCTTGGTTGTCGTTTTGTGAAACCCTTGATAAAATAGTTGTGGTTTTCTGATAAAAACATTTAGATCGATAATTTTTTTTGTTGGTTGTGCTTATGTGAAGCCCTTGCCAAAATTATTGTGGTTCTGTGAAACTTGTTTTTAATTTAGCGACGTGCTAAGGCCTCCTTTGTGGAAGTCGATATTTCTACCAGTTATAGGATCAGCTGCTGATTGATCTTGTGACAGAAAAATATTAGTGACAATGTTTTTACATTTAAAAAAAGCAGTTTGATGGGCACTTAGCCGAACTTTCTGCCAGCTGAGATAGGTAGGCCGGTACGTATGGACGTAGCTTCGTCGTCATGGGCCGGAGTGGCTTTCGGCTTTGTGTACACATAGCTTTCGCGCGCGCGTCGTGTGCCTGTTGGGTAGCTTCCACTGGCTAGCGCAGCCGCCGCTGGCGAGGACGAGCTCCAAGTGTAATCCTCTTGGCTTATTCCATCACGGACCGCATGGCGTTCATTCGGTTTCTGGATCCATTAGTATAAATAAATAAACCAGTGGTAGTGGGAGCGACTCAGGCTCCGTTTGTGTTCGTTTGAGTATCAGAGCCTGGCGTATGCTCGGTTGTTTGGTCGCGCTGTGCATTCAACGCTGCGGCCACCCATTTTACCAGGGCGGCCTAGACATTTCGTCGAATAGGGTGCTGGCACCGGCCATCACTGCTGCGAGCATCAGCCTCGAGGCCTTGGAGTGCGTCGCCGACGCACGGTTGACGTCGATAGATGAAGGCGACGGCCTCGTCATGGACTCGCCTACCTGCGGTGACCCATCCCGTGGCAGGTACAAGAACCGTTCCGTCGGCATCATCATTTCGTACGTGCCGGATGGGTACCCAAACGGGGGAGTCGGTGGGGCTGTTGATCGGAGAGGAAGCGGCCGGGTCACGGAGGAGCCGGAGCTTCCCACCGAGGCTGTGCCGGCACCCTTCGCGGACAGCTGCGCAAGCGCGTTGTGGCCGTAAAAGAGCATGTCATGCTCTTGTATGGCCTTCGTCTTGGCCTCCGTTTGGAGGAGTTGGAGCTGTTGGGCCGCCCTCTGCCGCTCCTCCACGACGGCGGCCTCCCTCTTCCGTTGATTGAGCGTCCTGCGCCGCTCGGCACGCTTCTTGTTCTTCACTTGCCTCTGCTCGATCCACGGTGAGCTCGAGCCTCGCCTTCTTCATTGCCGTTGTGGGCTGCGCGCCCACCGAAACGGCCGGGACCTCCTCAGCGACAGGAGTGACAACGGCGGCGAGCTCAGCCTCGTCTTCGATGGTGGCGGTGACGGTAGCTTCGTCAGTCATCCTCTAGGTTTGGGACTAGAGTTGAGTGGTTGTGGTTTGGGAGGCAGACACACGGGCCAGGGAAGGACAAGGGGAGGACGCGAGAGGCCAACCCTCGGTTTCCGCGGCTACGCAAACTAGACCCAGATTTGAGCCGGATTTAGATCATTCCGGACGCCGCGGTCATCCGTTTTTTGGATGTGTCCGCACGTTGGGTCACGGATTCGTTCGGTTCGACTCATCCGGTCGTGCGGGTGCGAGATGGATCACCTAGTTGAAAATGGCCTATGAAAAAAAGTGTGCGTGATGGATGCCGGACGGTCGTTATGTTAGGTACTGGGTGCATACGTAGGACACCCAGTGCACGCTCTCTTTCTTCTTTCTGTTGGTCCGGGTGAGGTGAGACGTCGCTGATTCCGGCGCGGTCGGGGCATGGGCAGGTCCCTCCCCAAGGTAAATTATGCATGGCGGGCCATGGGCATGTCCATCCCCAAGGTAAATGATGCGGCATACCGCTCAGTATCGGCGTCTGCTGATGCTTTCCGTGCCGTGGCTGGGTTGAACGATCGGTTGCGTTGCGTCGCGCGCGCCTTCCCGGCGATCGATCGGGCGACAGCGCTGGCCTAATCACCTCGGTCAGGCCGAAGTTTGTTTCGGGGTGCCGTGCTCAGTCCCGACATACTGACATCCATACCTTTCCCACTATGCATGGGTGGCTGGCAGGTTAGTTCGATCGGATACATAGGTCGCTCGCTAGGCCGGCGTCGACCGTGCCCTGTGAGACTCTGGCGTGCGTTGGCTTCAAAACGGAGGCACCAACAAACTTGATCTCTTGTTCAAAGAAAATAGAAACAAACTCGATCCGAGCGCCTTTGGTAGGCTAGGTGTCCTGACTCGCATTGATCCAGAAAATTTCGGCCCTTTTAGTTGCGTGAAAGCTCTTCGCGTCGTGGCTCAACTGGTTCTCAAAACATCAACGGGACAGGTTCTGTAGGAACGCCTTAATCGGCAGTTTTCAGCGGGTCTGTGTTAAACGAGTTGTATCTAGAAGGAGGTTAGGATTGTACATGATCGTGTCTTGTACTCCACGGTGGTCTATAGATAGAATTGTAGAGATAGATTTGTTATGTTTGTTGAGATGTAAATCTGTTGTAATCTGTACGCCTCCTGAAGGCTACTATATAAAGCAAACCCACGGCATCCAGTTGGATACGCCGAATAAATCTTTCTATGTAGTTTGATATGGTATCAGAGCCTATTTCTTCCACCATGTCGAGCTCTTCCTCCTTCGTCCCCAGCTCTGCTCCGCAAGCCGGCGTTGTGACGGAGAAGCTGTGCGGGGACAACTTCCCGCTCTGGAGGGCGCAGGTGATGCCGCCCCTGCGGGAGCGCCAGCTGGTCGGCTTCCTGGATGGAAAGGTGCCGCAGCCGGCCGAGACTCATGAGATTGAGTCCACCAACGCCAAAGGTGAGAAGGAAAAACAGTTGGTTCCTAACCCTGCGTATGCTGCTTGGATCGCTCAGGACCAGCAGGTCCTCGGCTTCCTGTTATCCTCTCTGTCAAGAGGGGTGCTCACACAGGTTTCTGCCCTGGAGACCACGGCGGACGTGTGGGCAGCGCTGACGGCCATTTACTCGTCGCAGTCTCGTGCCCAAGTCATGCAGATCCGCATGCAGCTTGCGAGCACGCAAAAGCGTGAGATGCGTGTCGCTGAATATGTGGCACGGATGAGAGGACTTGGCGATGCCATGAGCTCCGCCGGGAAGAAGATGGAAGACGATGATCTGGCGGCATACATCTTGGCTGGCCTGGACTCTGAGTGGAATCCACTAGTGACGGCCATGACCACCAGAACCGACACGGTCTCCCTCTCTGAGCTCTACGCTCATCTGCTGAACTTCGAGACCCGCCTCGACATCCAGAACGGCGGGCCTCCGGGAGCTGCTGCGGGCTCCTTCAACTATGGTGGCGGCCCTCCAGGAGGCGGCGGTGGTGGCGGCTCCATGTCCACCGTCAATCTGGCCTCCCGTGGTGGAGGCCGCAACGGCTATCGCGGCGGTCGCGGAGGCGGCCGAGGACGCGGCGACGGTGGCCGCGGTGGTGGCAATGGGGGCGGCAACTACAACAACAATGCGCGCCCCAACAGCCAGCAGCCATTCGACGCCAACGACAACCCTCGCCCGCAGTGTCAAATCTGCGGCAAGTATGGGCATCCTGCGCTCAAGTGTTGGAAGCGCTTCAACAAGGACTACAACGGCGACGAGAAGCCAGCGGGTTCATCTTCGCACGCCTATGGAGTCGACACCAACTGGTACCTTGATACAGGTGCCTCTGATCATGTCACGGGTGAGCTAGACAAGCTCACCACTCGTGACAGCTACCATGGCCATGAACAGATCCACACTGCAAGTGGAGCAGGTATGGATATCAGTCATATTGGTCATGCAATTATTTCTACTCCTTGTGAAAAACAACTCCATCTAAACAATGTTCTCCATTCTCCCCACGCCACAAAGAGTCTTGTTTCAGCCCATAAACTAGCATGTGATAACAATACCTTTCTTAAAATTCACCCAAATGTGTTTTTTGTCAAGGAACAGGGCACGAGGCGCACCCTTCTTCACGGTAGATCCAGTGGAGGCCTCTATCCTTTTTCGTCGAGTCCATCTACCTCGACTAAACAAGCTTTTGGAGTCAATAAACCATCGACCGCTCGGTGGCATAGGCGTTTAGGGCATCCCTTGTTTGAAGTTGTTCAACGAGTTCTTAGCCAAAATAAACTTCCTTCTTCAAAGGATGAGTCAGCAAATTCTATTTGTGATGCGTGTCAAAAGGGGAAGAGTCATCAACTCCCCTATCCAAAATCTAGTAGTGTTTCTAGTGCTCCTTTAGAGCTTATTTTTTCAGATGTGTGGGGTCCAGCTTGTGCTTCCATTGGGAACAACAAGTATTATGTAAGCTTCGTTGATGATTATAGCAAGTTTACTTGGATCTATCTTCTTAAACAGAAATCTGATGTTTTTGCTCGGTTTCATGACTTCCAAAATCATGTTGAACGTCTCTTTAACAAGAAAATCCTTGCCCTTCAATCTGACTGGGGAGGAGAATATCAGAAACTCAGTTCCTTTTTTCAACGCATAGGCATAGAACATCATGTTTCATGTCCCCACGCACATCAACAAAATGGATCTGCTGAAAGAAAACACCGTCACATTGTAGAAGTTGGTCTCTCTCTTTTAGCCCATGCAAATATGCCTCTCAAGTTTTGGGATGAAGCCTTCACCACAGCCACCTTTCTTATTAACCGTGTCCCTAGCAAAGTTATCAATCTTGAAACACCACTTGAACGGCTTTTTCACCGCACACCTGAATATTCCATGCTTCGTATTTTTGGGTATGCATGTTGGCCAAACTTACGACCCTATAATTCCCGCAAGCTCCAATTCCGTTCCACACGTTGTGCCTTTCTTGGCTACAGCAACTTGCATAAGGGATACAAGTGTCTTGACATATGTACTGGTCGTGTGTATATTTCTCGCGACGTTGTTTTCGACGAGAATGTCTTTCCATTTGCTGAACTACATCCTAATGCTGGGGCACGGCTTCGTGCTGAAATTCTGCTTCTACCAACCCATCTCCTTCCTCCTACACGTTTTGATCAAGGGGGAGATTTAATTGATGATCATTTGATTGCTAATCCTACTAATTCTATTTCTGGAGATGTTTCTGGTACACAAGTTGGGGTGCCTGGAGCAGAAGGGGACGACACAGCCAGCGAGGCTGATTCCCCTGCGAGATCCGCCTCGGGATCGGTGGCCAGATCCCCGACAGAATCCATCGCGGGATCGCCGCCTGGCAGTGCGTCGTTATTGGCCCGTGGGGCTCGGTCGGCTGACGTGGACAGCGGGACCAGTGCTCCCCACATGCAAGGATCTGCCTCGGGCCAGGGCGCCGGATCTTCTCTGGCAATGTCCTCCGACACAGCCACGCCACACGCCTCTGGGAGCCACACTGAATCCTCAGGAGAGTCAGGGTCGGAATCAACTGCGGCACCTGACGCAGACAGATCTGCTCCGGATCCAGCGCCACGATCTTCTGTGGCTTCTAGGCCTGTAACCAGGCTGCTAAACAGAATTCAGAAACCGGTTAAGCTGTTTGATGGTATGATCAGATATGCAAACTTCTGTGAAACTGGGGAGCCTGAAAATGTTAATGAAGCATTTGGGCATGCAGACTGGAAAAAGGCGATGCATGAAGAATATTCAGCACTTATGAGGAATGAGACGTGGCATCTTGTACCGGCAAAGGAAGGGAAGAATGTCATTGATTGTAAATGGGTATATAAGATCAAGAGGAAATCTGATGGAACCATTGATCACTACAAAACTCGTTTAGTGGCTAAAGGGTTCAAACAGCGGTATGGGATTGATTATGAGGACACCTTTAGTCCGGTGGTAAAAATTGCAACTATTAGGCTTATTTTGTCTATTGCAGTTTCTCAAGGATGGACCCTTCGACAGCTCGACGTACAGAATGCGTTTTTACATGGCGTTCTGGAAGAAGATGTATACATGAGACAACCACCTGGGTTTGAGAAAGGTCAAGGTTTGGTGTGCAAGCTTGATAAGGCGTTATATGGTTTGAAACAAGCGCCAAGAGCATGGTACTCGAGGTTGAGTACTAAACTTCAGTATCTTGGGTTTATTCCCTCTAGGTCAGATACATCATTGTTTTTCTTGACCAAACCAGAAGTCACTATGTTTGTGCTTGTCTATTTTGATGACATAATAGTGGCTAGCTCTAATCCCTCTGCCGTGGGAAGACTTCTTCATCAGCTTCGGGATGATTTTGCCTTGAAAGACTTGGGTGATTTGCATTATTTCTTGGGCATAGAAGTGAAGAAGACGGCTGAAGGTATTACTCTTTCGCAAGGGAGGTATGTGTTGGATTTGCTCAAGAAGGTGGGGATGAGTCATTGCAAGGCTGTTACATCTCCTATGTCCTCGTCTGAAAAAATCTCGGCATATGATGGAGTTCCTTTGCAGACCGAGGATATTACAAGGTACAGAAGTGTGGTTGGAGCCTTACAGTGCCTTACCATGACCCGGCCAGATATCTCTTATTCAGTGAATAAAGTGTGCCAGTTTTTACATGCACCGACTAGTATTCATTGGATGGCTGTCAAGAGAATTATTCGATATCTGAAGCATACTGCACATCTTGGTATGCATATTCGGAGATCACCCTCTTTGCTTGTGAGTGCATTTTCGGACGCTGATTGGGCTGGGTGTTCAGATGATCGCCGTTCTACAGGAGGGTTTGCAGTTTTCTTTGGACCGAATCTGATATCTTGGAGTGCTAGGAAACAGGCGACAGTTTCTCGCTCTAGCACAGAGGCGGAGTACAAGTCATTGGCAAATGCTACGGCTGAAATTATTTGGGTACAGTCCATTCTTGGTGAGATTGGTGTACCTCAACCCAAGGTAGCTTGTTTGTGGTGCGATAACCTTGGAGCAACATATTTGTCTGCTAATCCGGTGTTTCATGCAAGAACTAAGCATATCGAGATAGACTTTCATTTTGTTCGAGAGCGTGTTGCGAACAAGTTGTTAGATGTGCGGTTCATTCCCTCCGGAGACCAGGTGGCAGACGGATTTACTAAACCTCTTCCAGTAAAGCAACTCGAGAACTTCAAACAACATCTGAACTTGGTGAGCTGTGTTTGAGGGGGAGTGTTAAACGAGTTGTATCTAGAAGGAGGTTAGGATTGTACATGATCGTGTCTTGTACTCCACGGTGGTCTAGAGATACAATTGTAGAGATAGATTTGTTATGTTTGTTGAGATGTAAATCTGTTGTAATCTGTACGCCTCCTGAAGGGTACTATATAAAGCAAACCCACGGCATCCAGTTGGATACGCCGAATCAATCTTTCTCTGTAGTTTGATAGTCTGTCCCATTGTCGTGTGATTTTGCACGTCCTCGTGCAACGGATGCACGCGTGGAGAAGCGTGGGAGACACCGCGTTGTCTCTCGCTCCTCACTTCCAGTCACCGGTTTCCTCTTTCTCTCTCTGCATTCAACTCTCTCACTGACATACTAGGCGATGTCGCATCAACCGCCGCCTATGGCCTCCTCGCCTCCCCCGCCTCCTTCCACTCCAACGCTGATGGATGCGGCCATCCGCCCAACTGTGACGAGCTCAAATAAGGCCCTCCTGCGCATCATCTGGGAGTACGAGGCCGGTGGCGCGATTCGGTGGCGCAGATCGATGCTGATCGAGTACTGGTGCTGAATCGGCCTTCACCGGTCGTGACCAGGCCCGCTAGCATGGGAACGCGCAGCGCGGCCGTCGCCGCTCTTCAAGCCGCCAGGATTCCTTCGATGGATCCCTCGACGGGGTATTTTTCACCCATGCCTAGGGTTTCCGTCAGCGAGGGCGGCGGCAATGGCGGCAAGTGCACCATGCTCCAGCAGCGAGATGGAGCCCTCGTCGGGTTCACGTCCACCTTGATGCACGCGTTGAGGCCATGGGGCTAGCCGCGTCCGGCTGCTCCGAATGGCACGCCGCGCTTCGCGCTGCCGCCATTCGGCTGACCCCGTGGTCGTTGGCAGCCTTCAGCTCTGCCTCGCTTTATGACCGCAGCTCCGGCGCCCTACCATCCGACCGCTGCTCCGGCTCCGCCTCCGCCGCCACCTGGATTTGGGGTGCGACCTCCTCGAGCACATATATGCCGGCGCCGGTGTGTTGCCTCCTCCTCCGTCGGGCCCGTTTGATCTCCACCCTATCGTAAGCGCTCTCCATCCCTTCCTCATCTGATAGATGTGAATGTAGATCGGTTTAATGACATTGTAGATCCGATTGATGTCCTGCAGCTCAGATTGATGTCAAAGTAGTGTTTCATGTTTGGCATAACCATGTCAACCATCAGTAGGGTCATATTTAGCTTCACATTTGTATGATGGACTAGACAATGTCAAGTCCATCATGGACATGACAATGTCAATGATACGTCCAAAACGTATCTACTTTCCCGAACACTTTTGCTATTGTTTTGCCTCTAATTTGTGTATTTTGGATACAACTAACACGGACTAACGCTGTTTTCAGCAGAATTGCCCTGGTGTCTTGTTTTTGTGCGGAAACTCAACTTTCAGGAAAACCCCCGGGATTAATTCCAATGGACCTATTTTCACAGAAGATGGACGGAGCCGAAGACCGAGAGGAGGGGGCCACGAGGCGCCCAACCCACAAGGCGGCGCGGTGGGCCCCTGGGCCGCGCCGGCCTATGGTGGCGGCGCCTTGGCCAGCCTCCGACGCCCCCCTTTCGACTACTTAAGGGTTTCGACCTAAAAATGCACGGGGGTTAGACGAAATTGCCAGAAGACATCCAGAACACCGCCGCCATCGCGAAACTTCGTCTCGGGACCAGAAACTCCGTTCTGGCACTCCGCCGAGACGGGGAATTGGAGAGATCATCGCCATCATCACCACCGACGCCTCTCCATCGACCATCCATGCTTCCCCCATCCATGTGTGAGTAATTCCCCCGCTGTAGGCTGAAGGGGATGGTAGGGATTGGATGAGATTGATCATGTAGTCATAAGATTGTTAGGGCATAGTGCCTAGTATCCGTTGTTGGTACTTTTATGATATTGTTGGAACTTGTTATGCTTAATGCTTGTCACTAGGGCCCGAGTGCCATGATCTCAGATCTGAACATGTTATCAATTCATGATGATATTCATTGCTTTATGATCTTACCTGCAAGTTGTATACACATATTGCTGTTCGGAACCCGAGGCCCCAAAGTGACAGAAATTGGACAACCGGAGGGGAAGGCGGTGATATGAGGATCACATGTGTTCACAGAGTGTTAATGCTCTGCTCCGGTGCTCTATTAAAAGGAGTACCTTAATTACCAGTAGATTCCCTAGAGGCCCGACTGCCACCGGCTGGTAGGACAGAAGATGTTGTGCAAGTTTCTCATTGCGAGCACGTACGACTATATATGGAACACATGCCTATGGTTGTTTAGTACTTGGATACTGTTTTATTACTATCTGCAAATGCCCTACCTTGATTGTTACATGAGTTCTCTCATCCATGCAGCGCCCGTTCATCCATCCATGTGCCTACGATATTTTAATTCTGTTGTTTACTATAATCACTACTGCTGTCTTTATTACTCTGCTCGCTTATATTTCACTACTGCTATCTGCTTATAAAACTGTTACTCTCGATAAACTCTTGCGAGCAAGTCTGTTTCCAGTGCAGCTGAATTGACAACTCCGCTGTTAAGGCTTACAAATATTCTTTGGCTCCCCTTGTGTCGAACCAATAAATTGGGTTTTACTTCCCTCGAAGACTGTTGCGATCCCCTATACTTGTGGGTCATAAAGACTATTTTATGGCGCCGTTGCCGGGGAGCATATCTTTATTTGCAAGTTCACCTGGATTGATATTGTTCACTGCAAATTCTCCATCATGGGTAAACCTCGCGATACTAAAGTCGCCATATTACCATCCACTACAAGAAAAGGTACAACTATGAGTACCTCTGCTGCTCTTGATTCACCATCTGTGATAAGTCAACTTGTTTCACCACCACAAGCTTCACGTGTTGGTACTTCTGCTGAAACTGAAAATTCCTCTGATAATTTTGATGATGCTTCTACTGTGCTTGATGATAATGGTTCATTAGGTCTAGACAAATTGAAAATACTGAAATTCCTAATGAAAATATTGTTACACCTGTTAATTCACCTTAGTCTGTTGAATACTCTAGTGATGATCTTGATAAAGATTATGTGGAACTTGATGATGACTTTATTAATAAATGCAATGCTACTACTGATGCAAGTAATATTAAAAAACTTCTTGCACAACGTGCTATTAGATATAAATTGTCTCCTGATCCTAAATTTGCCACATCTCCTATAAACATTAAGGATAAGGATTATGATTTTTCTCTTGATTTATCTCATATATCTATTGTTGAGAAAACACCTTTTTGTGGTACTGAAAAAGAAAGTGCTGTAGAACACATGATTGAGCTGTCTACTCTAAGTAGCTTGTTTTCTGATGATACCAAGAAGCGTACTTATTTTGTTGCTAAAATTTTTCCTTTCTCATTAAAGGATGATGCTAAAACTTGGTATAATAGTTTGCCTCCTGATTCTATTGATAGTCCAAGTGGTTTGCTTGATGTTTTCTTTCGGAAATACTTTCCTGCTAGTGCTCAACATATTGTTTTGCAGAAAATTTATAGTTTTGACCAGGAAGATGGAGAGAAATTGCTCGAAGCTTGGGCAAGATTTTGCTCTCTTATCAGAGCTCGGCCTGGACATGATTTGGAAAAGCATGACCTACTTGATATATTTTATAGTGGACTAACCATTGAGTCTAGGGCATACCTGGATAGTTGTGTTGGTTGTGTTTTCAGGAAAAGAACTCCAGACGAAGCGGAAGAATAATTGGCTAAAATAGGCCGGAATCATGATGATTGGACTACACCTGAACCAACTCCAACGCCAATATTGAATAAGAGGGGTATGATTAAATTAAATGATGAATATATGAGGGAAGCCAAGAAATCTCTTAGAGAAAGGTATTAAATCTGAAGATGTGAAGAATTTACCTCCCATAGAAGATTTATGTAAGATAACTCCCCCTTCATCCATGATTGAGGTACATTCTCTTCAACGCTTTAGTAGGGAAGATATTCCGTACTCAAAACCTCCTGATCAATGTTTAGATGAGTTCGATAATTATATTGTTAAGAAAGATAACTTTAATATGAGAGTAGAGAATCATTTAATGGAAAATTCTCGAGCTATTAGTAAATTGCATGATATTGTGGAGAGAACCTCCAATGATGTTAAGATGCTTGTTAAACATTTTCATATGGTTCAAACTCAAATTGATCAACTCACTAAAGTGCAAAATGACTTGTTAAAAAATAGTTCTAAAGAAAAACATGCTTATGAAGTAACAACTAGAGGTGGTGTTTCTACTCGGGATCCTCTATATCCCGAGGGGCATCCCAAAAGAGTTGAACAAGATTCTCAACGAACCGAAACTAGTGCTCCTTCTAAGAAAAAGAAGAAGAAACATAAAACTGTTGTAGAATCCTCCGAGCCTCGTTAATGATCCTAATAGTATTTCTATTTCGATGCTGAAACTGAAAGTGGTAATGAACATGATAAAGATAATAATAAGAATGATGTTTCTGATAAAGATGAGATTGAAGATGAACCTGAAAAGCATGCTAAAAATAAAAAGTATACTAAAGAAGATTTTATTGCTAAGAAACATGGTAATGAAAGAGAACCTTGGGTTCAAAAGAAAATGCCTTTTCCTGCTAAGAAACTAAAATCAAAGGAAGAAGAACATTATAATAAATTTTGCGATTGGATGAAACCTTTGTTCTTGCAAATTCCTTTGACTGATGCTATTAAATTGCCTCCTTATTCAAAGTATATGAAAGATATTGTCTCTAACAAAAGGAAAATTCCTAATGAGGAGATTTTCACTATGCTTGCTAATTAATCTTTCAATGGCAAAGTTCCAAAGAAGCTGGGCGACCCAGGTATACCGACTATTCCTTGTTCCATCAAGAATAATTATGTTAGAACTGCTCTATGTGATTTGGGAGCAGGAGTTAGTGTTATGCCTTTTTCTCTTTACAAGAGACTTGATTTAGATAAGTTGATACCAACTGATATATCTTTGCAAATGGCTGATAAATCTACTGCTGTTCCTGTTGGTGTATGTGAGGATGTTCCTGTTCAAGTTACTCAAAATTGCTTAATATTAATTGATTATGTTGTGTTGGAAATGCCTGAAGATGATAATATGTCTATTATTGTTGGAAGACCTTTTCTTAACACTGCAGGGGCTGTTATTGATTGCAATAAAGGAAAAGTTACTTTCAATGTTGATGACAAGGAACACACTATTTATTTTCCCAAGAGGATTGATAAAGTATATGGAGTTAATACAATTTCTAATTTGAGATCTATCAAAGTGGGAGATATTGATTGTCCAATATATGAGCCTAAATAAGAATATCAAACTCTTGTGATTGGATCCATAGCAATACAATATAAGGTAACATGATTGATTTGAGGTTTATTTTTTCTTATGACATGTAAAAATTATTTGGTGGCAAGACTTGATCAACCTTGTTAACAAGTATATTTTATATGCATAGAAGAGCTAAACAACATTTCTTTCTTTCTCCACTTGTTTTACTTGATGTAGTACCACTTGTTTTGCAAGATGCTAAGTTGTTTAGAAGTTTGAAAATCTCTTTCTATCCTGAATTAGTAATTTTAACACCCAGAAATGTGCGTTTTTCAAAGTTCTAAAAAATTTACAAAAATTATACTGTTGGTCTTATTTTTCGAAGAGCAACCTGGGAGTGCCTGGGGCTGACCAGTGGGGCACCCCAGGGCTGCCCCCCATGAGCCGGCGCGGCCAAGGAGGGGGGCGCGCCACTCTGTGGTGTGGGCCCCTCCTTGCCCCACTAAGTCATCTCTTCCTCCCATTCTACTCTCTCTCCCGAAAAAAGTCGTACCAACTTTCTCTCACTCGCGTTTTTTTCTCAAGAGCTCAGGATTCTTCGATCTCTTTGCTCAGCCCAGATTTCTGTCTGAAATTTGGCACATTTGCTCTCCGGTATGTGACTCCTCCGATTATCCAAATAGAATTTTGTTTGGTTAAGCGTATCTTGAGTATTTTGATGTTGTAGGTAACATGTTAAGCGAGCTTGCATGCTTGTTCTAAGTTGTAAAAATTGGTTTTGATGCATGTTTAGTACTCTACCAAGTTCCTATAGTAGTTTCCCTCATTTATATGTCTCCAAATCAACTTTTATAATATTTGTTGAAAAATTTCAGAAAAAGAAGATGCATAACCATATCTTTGGAGAAGTGTTCGAAAGAGAGACGACAAGCATGGGGAGGCCCTGATGGCGTGTAACTCACACATTCGTTGGGAACCCCAAGAGGAAGGTATGATGCGCACAGCAGCAAGTTTTCCCTCAGAAAGAAACCAAGGTTTATCGAACCAGGAGGAGCCAAGAAGCACGTTGAAGGTTGATGGCGGCGGGATGTAGTGCGGCGCAACACCAGGGATTCCGGCGCCAACGTGGAACCTGCACAACACAACCAAAGTACTTTGCCCCAACGAAACAAGTGAGGTTGTCAATCTCACCGGCTTGCTGTAACAAAGGATTAACCGTATTGTGTGGAAGATGATTGTTTGCAGAAAACGAGTAGAACAAGTATTGCAGTAGATTGTATGCGATGTAAAGAATAGGACCGGGGTCCACAGTTCACTAGAGGTGTCTCTCCCATAAGGTAAATAGCATGTTGGGTGAACAAATTACAGTCGGGCAATTGACAAATAGAGAGGGCATAACAATGCACATACATGATATGATAAGTATTGTGAGATTTAATTGGGCATTACGACAAAGTACATAGACCGCTATCCGAGCATGCATCTATGCCTAAAAAGTCCACCTTCAGGTTATCATCCGAACCCCTTCCGGTATTAAGTTGCAAACAACGAGACAATTGCATTAAGTATGGTGTGTAATGTAATCAATAACTACATCCTCGGACATAGCATCAATGTTTTATCCCTAGTGGCAACAGCACATCCACAACCTTAGAACTTTACATCACTCGTCCCAGATTTAATGGAGGCATGAACCCACTATCGAGCATAAATACTCCCTCTTGGAGTTAAGAGTAAAAACTTGGCCAGAGCCTCTACTAATAACGGAGAGCATGCAAGATCATAAACAACACATAGGTAATAGATTGATAATTAACATAACATAGTATTCTCTATCCATCGGATCTCGACAAACACAACATATAGAATTACAGATAGATGATCTTGATCATGTTAGGCAGCTCACAAGATCCAACAATGAAGCACATAAGGAGAAGACGACCATCTAGCTACTGCTATGGACCCATAGTCCAGGGGTGAACTACTCACTCATCACTCCGGAGGCGACCATGGCGGTGAAGAGTCCTCCGGGAGATGATTCCCCTCTCCGGCAGGGTGCCGGAGGTGATCTCCAGAATCCCCCGAGATGGGATTGGCGGCGGCGGTGTCTCGATGAAGGTTTTCCGTATCGTGGCTCTCGGTACCGGGGGTTTCGCGACGGAGGCTTTAAGTAGGCGAAAGGGTAGGTCGGGAGGCGACGCGAGGGGCCCACACCACGGGCCGGCGCGGCCGGGGCTCGGGCCGCGCCGCCCTGGTGTGTCGCCACCTCGTGGCCCCACTTCGACTCTCCCTCGGACTTCTGGAAGCTTCGTGGCAAAATAGGACCCTGGGCGTTGATTTCGTCCAATTCCGAGAATATTTCCATTGTAGGATTTCTGAAACCAAAAACAGCAGAAAACAAGAATCGGCTCTTCGGCATCTTGTTAATAGGTTAGTGCCGGAAAATGCATAAATACGACATATAATGTGTATAAAACATGTAGATATCATCAATAATGTGGCATGGAACATAAGAAATTATCGATACGTCGGAGACGTATCGGCATCCCCAAGCTTAGTTCTGCTCGTCCCGAGCAGGTAAACGATAACAAAGATAATTTCTGGAGTGACATGCCATCATAAACTTGATCATACTATTATAAGCATATGTAATGAATGCAGCGATCAAAACAATGGTAATGACATGAGTAAACAAATGAATCATAAAGCAAAGACTTTTCATGAATAGTACTTCAAGACAAGCATCAATAAGTCTTGCATAAGAGTTAACTCATAAAGCAATAAATCAAAGTAAAGGTATTGAAGCAACACAAAGGAAGATGAAGTTTCAGCGGTTGCTTTCAACTTATAACATGTATATCTCATGGATAGTGTCAATGTAAAGTAATATAACAAGTGCAATATGCAAGTATGTAGGAATCAATGCACAGTTCACACAAGTATTTGCTTCTTGAGGTGGAGAGAGATAGGTGAACTGACTCAACATAAAAGTAAAAGAAAGGTCCTTCAAAGAGGAAAGCATCGATTGCTATATTTGTGCTAGAGCTTTTAGTTTGAAAACATGAAAAGTTTTTGTCAACGGTAGTAATAAAGCATATGTATTATGTAAGTTATATCTTACAAGTTGCAAGCCTCATGCATAGTATACTAATAGTGCTCGCACCTTGTCCTAATTAGCTTGGACTAGCGGGATCATCGCAATACACATGTTTTAACCAAGTGTCACAAAGGGGTACCTCCATGCCGCCTGTACAAAGGTCCAAGGAGAAAGCTCGCATTTTGGATTTCTCGCTTTTGATTATTCTCAACTTAGACATCCATACCGGGACAACATGGACAACAGATAATGGACTCCTCTTTAATGCATAAGCATGTAGCAACAATTAGTGTTCTCATATGAGATTGAGGATATATGTCCAAAAATGAAACTTCCACCATGATTCATGGCTTTAGTTAGCGGCCCAATGTTCTTCTCTAACAATATGCATGCTCTAACCATTAAAGTGGTAGATCTCTCTTACTTCAGACAAGACGGACATGCATAGCAACTCACATGATATTCAACAAAGAGTTGATGGCGTCCCCGAAGCATGGTTATCGCACAACAAGCAACTTAATAAGAGATAAAGTGCATAAGTACATATTCAATACCACAATAGTTTTTAAGGCTATTTTGTCCCATGAGCTATATATTGCAAAGGCGAATGATGGAAATTTAAAGGTAGCACTCAAGCAATTTACTTTGGAATGGCGGAGAAATACCATGTAGTAGGTAGGTATGGTGGACACAAATGGCATAGTGGTTGGCTCAAGGATTTTGGATGCATGAGAAGTATTCCCTCTCGATACAAGGTTTAGGCTAGCAAAGTTATTTGAAACAAACACAAGGATGAACCGGTGCAGCAAAACTCACATAAAAGACATATTGTAAACATTATAAGACTCTACACCGTCTTCCTTGTTGTTCAAAACTCAATACTAGAAATTATCTAGACCTTAGAGAGACCAATTATGCAAACCAAATTTTAGCAAGCTCTATGTATTTCTTCATTAATGGGTGCAAAGTATATGATGCAAGAGCTTAAACATGAGCACAACAATTGCCAAGTATCAAATTATTCAAGACATTTTAGAATTACTACATGTAGCATTTCCCGATTCCAACCATATAACAATTTAACGAAGAAGATTCAACCTTCGCCATGAATACTATGAGTAAAGCCTAAGGACATATTTGTCCATATGCAATAGCGGAGCGTGTCTCTCTCCCACACAATGAATGCTAGGATCCATTTTATTCAAACAAAAACAAAAACAAAAACAAACAGACGCTCCAAGCAAAGTACATAAGATGTGACTCGAATAGAAATATAGTTTCGGGGAGGAACTCGATGATGTTGTCGATGAAGAAGGGGATGCCTTGGGCATCCCCATGCTTAGACGCTTGAGTCTTCTTAGAATATGCAGGGGTGAACCACCGGGGCATCCCCAAGCTTAGAGCTTTCACTCTCCTTGATCATATTGCATCATTTCCCTCTCTTGATCCTTGAAAACTTCCTTCACACCAAACTTCAAGCAAACTCATTAGAGGGTTAGTGCACAATCAAAAATTCACATGTTCAGAGGTGACACAATCATTATTAATACTTCTGGACATTGCACAAAGCTACTGGACATTAATGGATCAAAGAAATTCATCCAACATAGCAAAAGAGGCAATGCGAAATAAAAGGCAGAATCTGTCAAAACAGAACAGTTCGTAAATACGAATTTTAAAATGGCACCAGACTTGCTCAAATGAAAATGCCCAAATTGAATGAAAGTTGCGTACATATCTGAGGATCACGCACGTAAATTGGCATATTTTTCTGAGCTACCTACAGAGAGGCAGGTCGAAATTCGTGACAGCAAAGAAATCTGTAACTGCGCCGTAATCCAAATCTAGTATGAACCTTACTATCAAAGACTTTACTTGGCACAACAAAACACAAAACTAAGATAACGAGAGGTTGCTACAGTAGTAAACAACTTCCAAGACTCAAATATAAAACAAAAATACTGTAGTAAAAACATGGGTTGTCTCCCATAAGCGCTTTTCTTTAACGCCTTTCAGCTAGGCGCAGAAAGCGTAAATCATGTATTATCAAGAGATGAAGCATCGACATCATAATTTGTTCTAATAATAGAATCAAAAGGTAACTTCATTCTCTTTCTAGGGAAGTGTTTGATACCTTTCTTGAGAGGAAATTGATATTTAATATTACCTTCCTTCATATCAATGATAGCTCCAACAGTTCGAAGAAAAGGTCTTCCCAATATAATGGGACAAGATGCATTGCATTCAATATCCAAGACAACAAAATCAACGGGGACAAGGTTATTATTAACCATAATACGAACATTATCAACTCTCCCCAAAGGTTTCTTTTTAGAATTATTAGCGAGATTAACATCCAAATAACAATTTTTCAATGGTGGCAAGTCAAGCATATCATAGACTTTCTTAGGCATAACAGAAATACTTGCACCAAGATCACATAAAGCATTACAATCAAAATCATTGACCCTCATCTTAATGATGGGCTCCCAACCATCTTCTAGCTTTCTAGGAATAGAGGTTTCAAGTTTTAGTTTCTCTTCTCTAGCTTTGATGAGAGCATTTGTAATATGTTTTGTAAAGGCCAAATTTATAGCACTAGCATTGGGACCTTTAGCAAGTTTTTGTAAAAATTTATAACTTCAGAGATGTGACAATCATCAAAATCTAAATCATTATGAGCTACAGCAATGGGATCATCATCCCCAATGTTGGAAAAAATTTCAGCAGTTTTATCACAGGCAGTTTCAGCAGTTTTAGCAATTTCAGGCAGTTTTGTACGCTTTGCACTAGGAGTAGGAACATTGCCAACACCAATTCTTTCACCATTAGTAGTAGGAGGTGCAGCAACATGTTGAGCATTAACATTACTAGTGGTGGTAATAGTCCAAACTTTAGCTACATTATTCTCTTTAGCTAGTTTTTCATTTTCTTCTCTATCCCACCTAGCACGCAATTCAGCCATTAATCTTATATTCTCATTAATTCTAACTTGGATGGCATTTGCTGTAGTAAAAATTTTATTTTCAATATCCTTATTAGGCATAACTTTTGATTTTAAAAGATCAACATCAGAGGCAAGTCTATCAACTCTAGAAGCAAGAATATCAATTTTATCAAGCTTTTCCTCAACAGATTTGTTAAAAGCAGTTTGTGTACTAATAAATTCTTTAAGCATGGCTTCAAGACCAGGGGGTACACTCCTATTATTGTTGTAAGAATTCCCATAAGAATTACCATAACCATTACCATTAGCAGAAGGATATGGCCTATAGTTATTACCAGAATTGTTCCTATAAGCATTGTTGTTGAAATTATTATTTTCAATGGAATTCACATCAACATTTTCTTCTTGAGCAACCAATGAAGCTAAAGGAACATTATTAGGATCAACATTAGTCCTATCATTCACAAGCATAGACATAATAGCATCAATCTTATCACTCAAGGAAGAGGTTTCTTCGACAGAATTTACCTTCTTACCTTGTGGAGCTCTTTCCGTGTGCCATTCAGAGTAATTGATCATCATATCATCAAGAAGCTTTGTAGCCTCCCCCAAAGTGATGGACATAAAGGTACCTCCAGCAGCTGAATCCAATAGGTTCCGCGAAGAAAAATTCAGTCCTGCATAAAAGGTTTGGATGATCATCCAAGTAGTCAGTCCATGGGTTGGGCAATTCTTTACCAAAGATTTCATTCTCTCCCAAGATTGAGCAACATGTTCATTATCTAATTGCTTAAAATTCATTATGCTACTTCTCAAAGATATAATTTTAGCGGGAGGATAATATCTACCAATAAAAGCATCCTTACATTTAGTCCATGAATCAATACTATTCTTAGGCAAAGATAGCAACCAATCTTTAGCTCTTCCTCTTAATGAGAAAGGAAATAATTTCAATTTTATAATATCACCATCTACATCCTTATACATTTGCATTTCACATAGTTCAACAAAATTATTAAGATGGGCAGCAGCATCATCAGAACTAACACCAGAAAATTGCTCTCTCATAACAAGATTAAGTAAAGCAGGTTTAATTTCAAAGAATTCTGCTGTAGTAGCAGGTGGAGCAATAGGTGTGCATAGGAAATCATTATTATTTGTGGTTGTGAAGTCACACAACTTAGTATTTTCAGGGGTATTCATTTTAGCAACAGTAAATAAAGCAAACTAGATAAAGTAAATGCAAGTAACTAATTTTTGTGTGTTTTTGATATAGAGAACAAGGCAGTAAATAAAGTAAAGCTAGCAACTAATTTTTTGTGTGTTTTGATATAATGCAGCAAACAAGAAAGTAAATAAAATAAAGCAAGACAAAAACAAAGTAAAGAGATTGGATTGTGGAGACTCCCCTTGCAGCGTGTCTTGATCTCCCCGGCAACGGCGCCGAGAAAATATGCTTGATGGCGTGTAACTCACACATTCGTTGGGAACCCCAAGAGGAAGGTATGATGCGCACAGCAGCAAGTTTTCCCTCGAGAAAGAAACCAAGGTTTATCGAACCAGGAGGAGCCAAGAAGCACGTTGAAGGTTGATGGCGGCGGGATGTAGTGCGGCGCAACACCGGGGATTCCGGCGCCAACGTGGAACCCGCACAACACAACCAAAGTACTTTGCCCCAACGAAACAGTGAGGTTGTCAATCTCACCAGCTTGCCGTAACAAAGGATTAACCGTATTGTGTGGAAGATGATTGTTTGCGTAAAACGATGAGAACAAGTATTGCGGTAGATTGTATGCGATGTAAAGAATAGGACCGGGGTCCACAGTTCACTAGAGGTGTCTCTCCCATAAGGTAAATAGCATGTTGGGTGAACAAATTACAGTCAGGCAATTGACAAATAGAGAGGGCATAACAATGCACATACATGATATGATAAGTATTGTGAGATTTAATTGGGCATTACGACAAAGTACATAGACCGCTATCCAGCATGCATCTATGCCTAAAAAGTCCACCTTCAGGTTATCATCCGAACCCCTTCCGGTATTAAGTTGCAACAACAGACAATTGCATTAAGTATGGTGTGTAATGTAATCAATAACTACATCCTCGGACATAGCATCAATGTTTTATCCCTAGTGGCAACAGCACATCCACAACCTTAGAACTTTCTGTCACTCGTCCCGCATTTAATGGAGGCATGAACCCACTATCGAGCATAAATACTCCCTCTTGGAGTTAAGAGTAAAAACTTGGCCGAGCCTCTACTAATAACGGAGAGCATGCAAGATCATAAACAACACATAGGTAATAGATTGATAATTAACATAACATAGTATTCTCTATCCATCGGATCCCGACAAACACAACATATAGAATTACGAGATAGATGATCTTGATCATGTTAGGCAGCTCACAAGATCCAACAATGAAGCACATAAGGAGAAGACGACCATCTAGCTACTGCTATGGACCCATAGTCCAGGGGTGAACTACTCACTCATCACTCCGGAGGCGACCATGGCGGTGAAGAGTCCTCCGGGAGATGATTCCCCTCTCCGGCAGGGTGCCGGAGGTGATCTCCGTAATCCCCCGAGATGGGATTGGCGGCGGCGGCGTCTCGCAAGGTTTTCCGTATCGTGGCTCTTGGTACCGGGGGTTTCGCGACGGAGGCTTTAAGTAGGCGAAAGGGTAGGTCGGAGGCGACGCGAGGGGCCCACACCACAGGCCGGCGCGGCCGTGGCCCGGGCCGCGCCGCCCGGTGTGTCGCCACCTCGTGGCCCCACTTCGACTCTCCCTCGGACTTCCGGAAGCTTCGTGGCAAAATAGGACCCCGGGCGTTGATTTCGTCCAATTCCGAGAATATTTCCTTTGTAGGATTTCGAAACCAAAAACAGCGTAGAAACAAAGAATCGGCTCTTTGGCATCTTGTTAATAGGTTAGTGCCGGAAAATGCATAAATACGACATATAATGTGTATAAAACATGTAGATATCATCAATAATGTGGCATGGAACATAAGAAATTATCGATACGTCGGAGACGTATCAAGCCCTCAAGGGCAGCCACCCGAATTAGACGATCCTATAATGAGGATATCATCGCACCGAGCTTCGAAGTTGAAGAGGATAATGGAGTTCCTAATGCTTCATCCTTTCCATGCTATGACTTTTTGCGTAATGCAGGGCTGCTTGATGACTTCTTGTTCCTCATCAATAATGTGGGCTTATCTACCTATATGGAAGATGAGAGGAGTCAATACTACATGCTAACTAAAATCTTTGTTGAAAGCTTTAAGTTCAATAACACACATTCACACCATCAGTTTCATTTAGGATTTATGATAGGCCTATTACTATGAAGTTGAAGGATTTTTGTGTTGCATTGGATATTACTCTTGTAGGTACAGCGAAGAAGATCGAGAAAAGCCCCAAATATTTGACGGAGCTCTATCGAGAAGTTACCAATGATGATGGCCGTGCCATTCAGCGCGGCAAGATAAGAAACATTCAACTCCCTGCCATTAGATATTTCGCTTACTACCTTGCTACTAGCATTCTTGGTAGGGACAACACTAGCAACATTTCTAGTTATCATCTTGCTTTTCTAGTTGCTGCACTTACTGGGAATACACCTTATCATCTTGGTGCTCTTGTTTCTCGTCGTTTATCCAATAAGGGGCCTATTTTTGGAGGAATTGTTGCCTCACGTATTATGGCATATCTAGATCTTCCTCTTGATCCTACTGATGAGAAATTAACTCCTATAAGGCTTGATATTGCTGCTATGAAGAGTCACCAATTTGTCACAACCGACTCTAGTTTAGAAAATATTGTCTATAAAATGTTGTTTATTGACGGGGATGAGAGGGAAATCCCTTTGCCGCAGGCCGATTTGTTCAGTGTTCACAGGAGACCGTGGTCGCGCTCTAAGGAGGAGGTGGATGAGCAGCTGAGGATACATGGTTTCCACCAGCAGCATGACTCTGAGGACGCCGAGCCCTCCTATGGGTACACCGTCACATATCCTGGTGCGTCTTCCAAAGATATACCTGCAACAGGATCCTTCTTCATCATACTACGGAGGTGCCACTTCATGGGCACCATGGGATTGATCTCCACTTAGGACAAAAGCCTAAGCTTTGGGGGAGGTATACCGGCATCACTCATTCATTGCATATTACAATTGACGGATACTTGTACATGCTTGTTTAGCTTTTTAAGGTGGTTTCTAATAAGAGGGAGATGATATTTGGGGAAGTGCTGTTTGAAAACAGATTCTGGACTGGTACTAAAAAAAATCCTGTGCGTAGCCAGAACGTTATTTTGAGCTGAAAATTTTTGTGCATGTTCCCCAGGTTATTATCTAACTTTCATTAGTTGAGCACTTTTCGAGTTGAGCAGCGGAAGATTTTCGTAAAAATAGATTACTGTACTGCTGTCAAGTTTTGGCAGATTTCTGCCACTTTGCTTTTCTGTGATTCTTTTAGTCTTCATTCTCTTGTTTTTGCTTTGTTTCTTTTCTAAAACACAAAAAGACCAAAAATATTTCTGTTGTTTCTCTTTATTATTTGTTTATTTCGGTTTCTTGTTCTTATTTTGCTTTATTTGCTATCGTTAGGTTGCTATGAGAAAATCCAAAAAGATTTTTGCTTTGTTTGCTTGTTTCCTTTTGTTCTTGTTTCCAATTCGAAAACATCAAAAATATTTGTTGTTCTTCTTTGGTTTTGTAAATTTCATTATGGAGTTCAGCGGTCTCCGGTGGCTGGAGCTTGGTTTTCATTCCATATTATTCAAGCTACACAAGTGAAAGGCAATAATGACGATCTACGACAACTCGACTGTGGTGAGAGGCTGGTATGAACTCTATTTGTTTTCATTTTTGTACATATACTCATCCATGTGAGCATGCTTAGCTGGTTCATGTGAGGTATATGTCATTTAAGATAGTCTAGTAGTTCATGATCTCTCATGTTTAGCTCCAATTTATTAATATGAGTAGCATGTCATAAATATTTGCTTGCATTGTTTTATTCATAGATAGGTATGACATTGTGGTATCCTTCTCTGAATAATTCACTTGAATCGACTTGGCACATGCCCACGCATGCATATGACTGAACAAAAGTCAATTAAGCCTCGATGGTTTACTTTGCCTCAGAGTTCTTGTATCACTTTTATGCCTCTGTTAATTTATTTTGTCGCAAGCATGATTATGACAGTTATTGCTCTCTTGATTGTCGCTTCCCAGCCTATTGCTAGCCTTCACTTGTACCGAGCGGGAACGCTGCTCGTGCTTCCAAACCCCTGAAAACCAAGTTATTCCAAAGTGTCCACCATAAATACCTATGCATGGCATTTCAAACCATTCCAAGTAAATTCTCATGTGCTACCTTTAAACATTCAAAATACTTCTCAATTTGTGTCAATGTTTTATAGCTCATGAGGAAGTATGTGGTGTTTTATCTTTCAACCTTGTCATTTACTCCTGACAGACTTTCACCAATGGACTAGTGGCACATCCGCTTATCCAATAATTTTGCAAAAAGAGCTGGCAACGGGGTGCCCAGCCCCAATTAATCAACCTTCATAAATAATTCTCTTCACATGTTTTGTCCTGATCTATCAGTAAGCAACTTAATTTGCAAATAGACACTCCTCTATGGTATGTGAATGTTGGAAGGCACCCGAGGATTCGGTTAGCCATGGCTTGTGTAAGCAAAGGTTGGGGGGAGTGTCATCCATAATGAAACTAAAATACATGTGTAAACAAAAGAGAAGAGGGATGCTCTACCTTGCTGGTAGAGATAACGTCCTTCATGGGAGACACTCTTGAAAGTCTGGTTGACGAGGTAGTTAGAGTACCCACTATCATTCGTTGACAACAACAAACACCTCTCAAAACAATTTTACTTCTGTCTTTAGAAAAATGAAAAGCTCTAGCACATGTTAATCCCCGCTTCCCTCTGCGAAGGGTCAATCTTTTACTTTTATGTTGAGTCACCATCCTTTCTTTGAGCACCTTCTTGAGAGCATAATTGTCATTCTTAGTGTAATATGCTTGTCCCAAAATATGGTTAACTGTGGTATAACTTTGATGCTTTTATCTTTGATACTCTTTACTTCTAGTCTTTCCATGAAATTCAGAGGTGCCTGGGCATTTATGTTTTGCTATACAAATACGGGCAAGCGAGATACCACTTTATTATATCCTTTTATGAATATTGCAATCTTGCTGATAGACATGATTCATGATGCTTATTATTAATTTGTTGGTACCTTTTCCATGATTGACATAGCTATTAGATGACTTTATTTGCATGTATCTTATTATGAATTGCCTAAGTACTTGTCCATATCATGAGAATATTTACATCATATGAACAAATGTGTTCGTGAAAGTTCTTTTATCGCACTCGCTTGTTAATCGAATTGCTTGAGGACAAGCAATAAGCTAAGCTTGGGGGAGTTGATACGTCCAAAACGTATCTACTTTCCCGAACACTTTTGCTATTGTTTTGCCTCTAATTTGTGTATTTTGGATACAACTAACACGGACCAACGCTGTTTTCGCAGAATTGCCCCGGTGTCTTGTTTTTGTGCGTAAACTCAACTTTCGGGAAAATCCCCGGGATTAATTCCAATGGGCTTATTTTCACGGAAGATGGACGGAGCCGAAGACCGTAAGGAGGGGGCCACGAGGCGCCCACCCCACAAGGCGGCGCGGTGGGCCCCTGGGCCGCGCCGGCCTATGGTGGCGGCGCCTCGGCCAGCCTCCGACGCCCCCCTTTCGACTAATTAAGGGTTTCGACCTAAAAACACACGGGGGTTAGACAAAATTGCCAGAAGACATCCAGAACACCGCCGCCGTCGCGAAACTCCGTCTCGGGACCAGAAACTCCGTTCTGGCACTCCGCCGGGACGGGGAATTGGAGGAGATCATCGCCATCATCACCACCGACGCCTCTCCATCGACCATCCATGCTTCCCCCATCCATGTGTGAGTAATTCCCCCGCCGTAGGCTGAAGGGGATGGTAGGGATTGGATGAGATTGATCATGTAATAGTCATAAGATTGTTAGGGCATAGTGCCTAGTATCCGTTGTTGGTACTTTTATGATATTGTTGCAACTTGTTATGCTTAATGCTTGTCACTATGGCCCGAGTGCCATGATCTCAGATCTGAACATGTTATCAATTCATGATGATATTCATTGCTTTATGATCTTACCCGCAAGTTGTATACACATATTGCTGTCCGGAACCGAGGCCCCAAAGTGACAGAAATTGGGACAACCGGAGGGGAAGGCGGTGATATGAGGATCACATGTGTTCACAGAGTGTTAATGATTTGCTCCGGTGCTCTATTAAAAGGAGTACCTTAATTACCAGTAGATTCCCTAGAGGCCCGGCTGCCACCGGCTGGTAGGACAGAAGATGTTGTGCAAGTTTCTCATTCCGAGCACGTACGACTATATATGGAACACATGCCTATGGTTGTTTAGTACTTGGATACTGTTTTATTACTATCTGCAAATGCCCTACCTTGATTGTTACATGAGTTCTCTTATCCATGCAGCGCCCGTTCATCCATCCCCGTGCCTACAGTATTTTAATCCTCGCTGTTTACTATAATCACTACCGCTGTCTTTATTACTCGTCGCTTATATTTCACTACACGCTATCGCTATGAAACCGTTGCTACCGATAAACTCTTGCGAGCAAGTCTGTTTCCAGGTGCAGCTGAATTGACAACTTCGCTGTTAAGGCTTACAAATATTATTTGGCTCCCCTTGTGTCGAATCAATAAATTGGGTTTTACTTCCCTCGAAGACTGTTGCGATCCCCTATACTTGTGGATAATCAGTCAACTCCATGATGGAGCTTGAGCTTGTGATGGCCATGCCAATGTCAAGTCCATGATGGGTCGAGCTTGTGATGGGCATGACAATGTCAAGTCCATGATGGAGCTTGACATTGGCATGGCCATGATGATCTTGTGATTGTCATGGCCATCATGGACTTGATCTTGTCATTGTCATCATGGAGCTTGAGCTTTCATGGCCATCATGGACTTGATCTTGTCATTGGCATTGGAGCTCACCAAAGCAAGTATTGCTAACTCTTTTCATTCCCATTCCATCTGCAGAACTAGCCCTTCCTGGAAACATTCCCGGAAGGGCCCATACTGGAGGCAAGGGACATAGACGTCCGGGTGCAGCTTCGTGACCCCAATGAAGGGTTCATGGAAGCCCACCGGTAGATCACCGCGCCAAGGGTTCACGCCGGCCGTTCTGCTGACCTAGGGTACGGTCCCAGCAGCGGGTGCCGGCGTTCTTCGTGCAGCTGGAGAGCCAGGACTTCCGTGCCCTCGTCGTGCCGCCCTACATGGAGCAGCACCTGAACAACAAGTTCAAGCTGAAGAACAATGGCCCGCCGGTGAAGGTGGCCTTGTACATGGACGAGCGCTGCGAGTGGAAGTTGCAGCTCCAGTGGAGGTCCAAGCGCGTCGACTTCATCAAGTCCTGGAGCGAGCTTGCCGTCAGGGCTGACCTCCACGTCGACGACACGATCATCTTCACCCCTAAGGATGAAGGCTTCAAGGTCAACCTCTTTAGGAAGGAGACTTCCTGCTCCAGCATCTTCAGTTGAAGGAAGCATTGCGAGGGCCCTTATGCTGATCCTCGCCATTAAGGTTTTGTGCTTGATCCATGTCTCTGCTGATGTCAAGATGTTAGTTGTTGTGATGGCCTCCAGGAGGCTGTTAAACACTTGCTTTCGTGCATATGTGCCTTTAATATTGGCCTCTAGAGGCTGTTGAACATTGCTTTTGGACCTAGGTTGTCTGCCCCTAGGTTTAAGTAGGTGTCTTACCACTCTGACGCTAGGATTAGGTACTAAGTACTATGTTTCATGTGTATATAGCTGTGTGTTGTGTTTATTGATCGTCTTGTGTGCCGTTATGAGATGGTAAAGTCACCATATTTGAATGTGGTGAGGAGAAGCACAGCCTGGGTGTCCAAAATGGCAACCAAACACATGTGTTGTGGCTAAACAGAGATGGAACACTTTTTCCAGGCATCCAAACAACCTGCACTTCTGTACGCAGCGATGCTACACAAGAGACCAAACATTGGGCCAAATCTGGCCCGTGGCCCGTTCGCTACGCGCAGGGGCACCCATCTCACTGCGTCAGTTGTGCAGGATTCCGGCCTAGCCTACCAAACGTGCCCCTAGCACCTGTAGCTGGCTTGCTTCACGTCCCGCTCTTTGCTTACGAGTTAAAACATAAGGCCTAAGCTCAGCTTTAAATTAATAAAGTCACGAACGGCACAGGATTACAGGATGATGAGAGAAAAACTTACAAGACAACAACACACAGAAGCACACACCGAAAACACGACACATAGCTTGATCGTCGGAGCCCTCAGCCACCAAGGCAAAGCCCTACACCTTGAAGTGGCGATAGTTGACACTCGGAGGGGCTCGTCATCGAGGAGGGAACCACCATGCGTACATAAAAGGGCCAAAGGCCATGGTCCGTCTCCGAAGCCAAAGGAAGCGCATGCTCCCTCGCCCTGAATCAAAGGGCGCCATACCGTCAGCCAGAGTCGCTCACCCTAGAGCTCAAACGGAGGACAGGGACATAGGGACCAAAGAGTAGAGGCCAGGACTGGGCACCAAGAACCGCCAAGACCACCACAAGACCAGCTCCACCGCCGGACATGAGAACTCGCCCGTCCTAACGCAAGTTGAAGATGCCACGAAGGAACATCAGCGCAAAGAAAAGGCGCCCTCGCCAGAGAACCGAAGAAGAACGCTACATGATTGGGTGCATGTGCTTGACGCACTGATGAATGCATGTTACAATATATTCTAGGAATGTAAAATATGCTACTTACCACTAATATCACGCTCATTTAGTTCCAACTATGCATATTTATGAATGTTTACAAGTTTTTCTTTATTTTCAAATGAGTGTTGCACAACGTACTATTAGTTTTTTACGGATTTTATTATTTTTTCTTGCCTTTTATATGTGTGTAGGTGCAAGGGGCAATTATGGATAATGCATGGCAAGGAAAACAAAGGAGGTGCAAATATGGACGAGGTACATCCACCAGACTTAGCCATTTGAAGAGTGAAAAAAGTGTTTTTTTCATAATCACAAAATACAAATCCAATACCATGGTGTTCTACCCCTTCACCATACGAGTTCAACGAGCCGAAGAGCATCAAAATTGGAGTCTGTATGAGGAAATTATCTCCATTTTACTATGGGCACAAGAAAAGATAACGGGCATGCATAGGGGCAGGGGCGCACCGTGCCCGTATCACCTACGGGGACAACGGGAAATCCTAGTTTTGAGACGTTTCTTCACTGTTTCTACCACATTTGGATCCTAGGGTTCTGCCAAGTCATATGGACGGTATTGGGAGGTCCTAGGGGCCCTCTTGGGCCTATAAAAAGAGGGGAGAAACCAAGGGAGAGAGAGTCATCCCTCTTCATACATCTCCATAGCCATCATGGCAGAGCCCTTCCGCCGCCACACCTCAGATCTAGATCTAGATCTTCATCAACACCACCACATCATCCAAGCAAGAGGATGAGGAGAAGGAGACACCCTCACCTTCACTGCACACTGTTCATCATCGTCATCTCCTTCGGTGTCGCGTTCTCTATTCCCTTGTTCTAGTTCTAGAATTTGTAATATTGAACATTATGATTTCAATGGAGTATTCTTTGTGTTCGTCTATGTTTGAGTAATTTATTTGGTTCTAGGTCAAGGTATGATCTAGTATGCATTGTTAGACCTTGTGGCTTAATCTAGTAAATTACTCTCTCATCTAGTGACAGACATAAGATAGATGTGTTCATGTGATCCTTTGGTTCAAAGTGTATTATTGTCTTGCAATTAAGAGTGACCACACGCGATGCTCTATGTAGTACACTCATGTGACAACTCGGTTACCATAGGAGATCGTTAATTTATCTAAACAAATATCTTGTGTAATCCCATTGGATGGCTACATCTATGGTTGCCCCTCAAGTAATAGTGAAAACGAAAGCCTAGACACCGCCCTTACTCTATTCAATCCTATATTTAGATCCCCTTTCTTCTTTAATTTTAATTAGTTCTTATTTACTTTATTTTGTGTTCAACTAGTTGCACATAATCTCTCAACTATTGCATTTCCATTAACTTACAGAGTAGGCTATCTCCAAACCATTATTTTGATGCGAACGTGGCTGCGTTTGACAACACAGTTGTGGGGCTATATTATTTCCATTCACAAAGCTTCTGCCAGACGAATGTTAATAAATATTTGCTGCTACCCTGTTGTTGATCTAGGTTAAGCAATTGTTGGTTTGCATAGTAAAACCTAGGCATCACGCACCTCTACCAAACCCGCTACCATTAAAAGACAAGAATGGAAACCCACTGTAGGAGTTCGAGGTTGAGGCCAATGTCAGGGATCTCATGGAGTCATGCATGACCAAGGAGCTCAGTATTCAGTTTGAGAACGCTCATCCCTTTGAGGTGATGGGTGAATTAAATCTAAGGTTCCACGGTCATATTCGAGTTTAAGGCTACAAGTTAACTTGGCCATGACTGTGGAACTCGAATAAAATTTGAAATAAAATTGCACAATCAAACTCTATTGAAGATAGAAATTCTGAAATTTTAAGTTGTGCAAAAATTGTTTTAGAGGATGATATGACTAAGTCCTAATGAATATGTGAACTATAAATTGATAAGTCATGCATATGCGATGTATGAAATTCAATAAAGTTATACATCATCAAATGAGATAATTTTCAAGACGATCTTGCTAAAGTTTCAACGGATATGAGATAACCTTTGAAAGAATCGAAATCTGGAATTTGTTTGTTCAAATTTTACAAAATATATTAAATTGTTGTGATTAAAATTCAGAAATTGGTATTGTCTTCAATTTTATAAAAAAATGTCATAGTAATTATGAGAATATTCTTATGATTATGAAAATATTGAGGCTTTAGAAATAGACTATGTTTTACTAAAGTGCTGACAATTCATGAGATGCATTGTCATGACTATGATGAAATAAATGTGTAGTTGTTGAATTACGTTTTGAGCCCCGCACTAAACATTCAAATATTTACTGGGTTTTTGAAACAAATCATATGAGATATAATATGAAACAAAATTATTTTTAATTGTTTCTATGTTTTGGTTCATTGTTCGCTTAAAATATTTCTTATAGCAACAAAAGATCGTAAGAAGTTGTAATTAATTTTGTGGTTTATCAAAGGAGTCTGAAAATCTCTACTATATAAAAAGGAGGAACTTCCTCCGTTTTCTGCCATCATCTTTCGTCAACCATCACCAAAATAACGGAAATCAGCAAAACAACGCAATAATTCACATGCCAAAATCACGCAATAATTCACATGCCAAAATAATTCGAAGGCAATCAGCAAATCGCACAATAATTTAACGGAAATCAGCAAAACAACAAGTAACGGAAATCAGCAATAATCACGCAATAATTCACATGCCAAAATCACGCAATAATTCACATGCGAAAATAATCGAATGCAATCAGCAAATCGCACAATAATTCACATGCCAAACTCACTCTCACAAACAATTAACTTTCATGCTTTCTAATCATGCTGCCAATCCATAAGTGACATGCCAAACTCATATATATTACACCTCCAAGATCAGGTTATACTCTGGCCGAAACAGCGGCCGGAGTTTGCTTCCAGTGTCCCAGCCAACCTCTTAATCCATTCAAGGACTACACGACCAGCGGACCAGGCTGTAGGTAATTGCAAGTGCCCTATGCTATGATTTTTGTACACGATTTCATAGGTGCTTGATCACTTTCTTGAGGCGGTTTTTCTTGAATATTATCTGGATGCTATCAACAGGATCAGGACTACACCCTTCCTCCAGACCCCACCCAAATCGTCAACAAATTTCATCTCGGCACCTATGACTATGGTCCACCGGGAGTGGAGGACAAACCACATAAGCAAAGGAGACTGACTACATCATGTCTTTCAAGAGCTACGGCCTTCTGGATTGATGTCTCCACACACGGAAGGAAATGAATTGAGTGTGTACAATGAAGCAAATTTGTAAAATACAGGAAATATGTGATATGAAAGTATGAAGCTGTGTATTTTAACGACTTGAAGGAAGCAAAATATTTCAATTGTACGAAATATGTCAAGTGAATGTATGACGTACTAATTTTTTTCCCCAAATGAAGCAAAGTTGTAAAATACAGGAAATATGTGATATGAAAGTATGAAGCTGTGTATTTTAACGACTTGAAGGAAGCAAAATATTTCTTTTGTCCGGAATATGTCAAGTGAATGTATGAAGCACTACTTTTTTTCTCCAAATGAAGCAAATTTGTAAAATGTAGGAAATATGTGATATTCAAGTATGAAG
This sequence comes from Lolium rigidum, assembly GCF_022539505.1. Taxonomy (NCBI): domain Eukaryota; kingdom Viridiplantae; phylum Streptophyta; class Magnoliopsida; order Poales; family Poaceae; genus Lolium; species Lolium rigidum. The sequence continues at coordinate 272,573,124 of NC_061511.1, forward strand.
CTGTGTATTTTAACGACTTTGAAGGAAGCAAAATATTTATGTTGTTCGAAATATGTCAAGTGAATGTATGGATCACTATTTTTCCAAATGAAGCAAATTTGTAAAATGTAGGAAATATGTGATACGAAAGTATGAACTGTGTATTTTGGCAACTTGAAGGAAGAAAATATTATGTTCTCCGAAACATGTGATGTACCAAAATGTAAATTTTATGGTTCAAACATAATAATGCACTAATGTTGAAAGCACATACTACACATGAGTATACATGACACGTTTTTTTAAGCTCCATCTAAAAATCCATTCACCATCCGAGCAGTATTCAATAGTCGTCCATAGAAACATAGTCTGATATGTTTAAAATATATATACATATTTAGATTGAAACGGAATTATTTTGCAACGGAAGCAAAATTCAGTTTGAAACGAAGCTAAATTAAATAAAGTTGGAAACAAAAAATTCCTTCCAGACGGAAGCAAATGCCCATGCCTGAAATTTTGCTGACGTTGTCAGCTTCCTACGAAACAGGATTTGTTTTAAAAAAATCTCCAAGAGTCAGATTGGGAGCAGTTAATTCATATCCCACTAATTAGGCGCTCTGCTGAGGAAGGTTAGCAACGCGCACTTATTACAGAGATGCATGCAGTTAGACCCTCTATCGTTTTAGTGAAACAGTTTGAGTGGGGCCTCGCTGAGAATCCAACGTCCGCGGTGCTTCCTATCGAACGGCTAGATACTGGTCCGATGCAAAGTCATCTATCGGATGCCGATTCTTAGTGGTGTCCGCCTAGCCTAAGGGGCAAAATAACATTCCGAAATAGAATCAAACTGGGAAGGACTTGGGTATGGCCCAAGTTCTGAAACTACAACTAAAAGTAAGAAATTTGCACCTTTATTTGGTATTCCGGATACCCTAACTGCTTGAAGGACACGTGGTGTTATACCTCTTGCAATCCTGTGCACCGCTCTAACCATTCCAAAGTGTGCAGAGCCAAAGAATTATTTCCTGTAGCACCACTAGCAACAGTCAATATTTCTTTGATGATATGAGTGCCTCAAATAAAATGAGGAGATGATTTGGTGCATTCATCACATAGAATTGCATGGGCAGGCTTTAAGAGTAAGCAAGGTAGGAATTGAGAAATATACCAAGCAATTATGTTCCTGTAACAGGTTCTTCATATGCGCCGCGTCCTCTCTCTTCCCCTTGGCCTTAGGCGGCGCCTCTCCTGATTCTCGCGAACTCGAGGAGCAGCCGCTGGGCGACGGGCGCGGCGACAGCGGGGAGGAGCGGCGGGGGGGGGGGGGTGGTGGCCGCGGCAGCGAGGAAAGGCGCGGGCGAGCGGCGCGGAGGCGGGGTCCGCGACATCTACCACGGCGAGGAGCGCGCTGATACGTCTCCGACGTATCGATAATTTCTTGTGTTCCATGCCACATTATTGATGATACCTACATGTTGTATGCACACTTTATGTCATATTCGTGCATTTTCTGGAACTAACCTATTAACAAGATGCCGAAGTGCCGCTGTCTGTTTTCTCGCTGTTTTTGGTTTCAGAAATCCTAGTAACGAAATATTCTCGGAATTGGACGAAATCAAGACCCAGGTTCCTATTTTCACCGGAAGCATCCGGAACACCCGGGAAGGACCGGAGGGGGGCACCGGGCCCCCGGACCATAGGGTGGCGCGGCTCGGGCCCCGGCCGCGCCAGCCTATGGTGTGGCCACCCTTCGACCCTCCTCGCGCCGCCTCTTCGCCTATATAAAGCCTCCGTCGCGAAACCCCTGATACGAAGAACAACGATACGGAAAACCTTCCAGAGCCGCCGCCATCGCGAAGCCAAGATCTGGGGGACAGGAGTCTCTATTCCGGCACCTCGCCGGAGCGGGGAAGTGCCCCGGAAGGCTTATCCATCGACACCGCTGCCATCTCCACCGCCATCTTCATCACCGCTGTTGCTCCCATGAGGAGGGAGTAGTTCTCCCCGAGGCTGAGGGCTCCGCTGTAGCTATGTGGTTCATCTCTCTCCCATGTACCTCAATACAATAATCTCATGAGCTGCTTTACATGATTGAGATTCATATGAGTTTTGTATCACCACTATTCTATGTGCTACTCTAGCAAAGTTATTAAAGTAGTTCTATTCCTCCCGCACGTGTGCAAAGGTAACGATGTGTGCACCGTGTTAGTACTTGGTTTATGCTATGATCATGATCTCTTGTAGATTGCGAAGTTAACTATTGCTATGATAATATTGATGTGATCTATTCCTCCTACATATGCATGAAGGTAACAGTGTGCATGCTATGCTAGTACTTGGTTTAGTCTTTTGATCTATCTTACACTAAAGGTTACTAAAATATGAGCATTATTGTGGAGCTTGTTAACTCCGGCATTGAGGGTTCGTGTAATCCTACGCAATGTGTTCATCATCCAACAAAAGTGTAGAGTATGCATTTATCTATTCTGTTATGTGATCAATGTTGAGAGTGTCCACTAGTGAAAGTGTAATCCCTAGGCCTTGTTCCTAAATACTGCTATCGATGTTTGTTTACTGTTTTACTGCGTTACTACTGCTGCGTTACTACTGCTTGTTTACTGTCCTGGGCAAAGCACTTTTCTGGTGCCGTTGCTACTACTTATTCATACCACCTGTATTTCACTATCTCTTCGCCGAACTAGTGCACCTATTAGGTGTGTTGGGGACACAAGAGACTTCTTGCTTTGTGGTTGCAGGGTTGCATGAGAGGGATATCTTTGACCTCTTCCTCCCTGAGTTCGATAAACCTTGGGTATCCACTTAAGGGAAACTTGCTGCTGTTCTACAAACCTCTGCTCTTGGAGGCCCAACACTGTCTACAAGAATAGAAGCTCCCGTAGACATCACGCGCCCGAGAGGGCGGAGGAGAGGATGGGGAGGACGGCACGGAGGCAAGGAGCGGGAGGAGCTTCGAGAGGAAGGGCGCGGGGCGGCAGCGCGAGCCAAGCCGGGGGCGGCCGACAGTGAAGAGCAGTGAGAAAAAGGGATGAACGGGAAGTTGAGAGGTGGGAGAAAGAAGGGGAATTTTGGACGTGTTTGGATAGCAGCCAAAGCCGGCCCTACCAAAATATTGGCTCACCCTTAAATTTTGGTAGTCGTTTGGATGGTTGCCAAGGAATTGGCTCGCCCAGCCAGCCAGCCCCGCTCCCGTATATTTCTCGCCAACGAGCGGGCGATTCCAGGGCGCTCAGAAGCTCCGCCAAAAACTTGGCAAGGCGACTTGCCCTCTCTAATTAGGTGGATCCCACACATTGTTTACTTTTTTTTATTGCTATCTGGTGATCGTAATTGAATGAGTGGCTCCACACAATTAGCGAGCGCATGCACCAGAGACACCGCCTGTGTAGCAACTTCCAGCGTTGTGTCAAAGTTTTCATATTTTCGTCCTTTAACTTTAACTGCATCCTAATATCGATCTACTTAACTTGTGAAATTTACAAAGTTACGGAAGATAACTACTTATCAAATCAGTTAGTTGCAAACCAATCATTAACCCATTCTGTCAAGTTATTGGACATGGCATGGCTACAATCCAAACAAAAACAGCTTGCCAAAACTTTGGCCATGCCCTTGCATTGGCCATGCCAAAAAATTTGTGGGGCTAATTGGGGCACAAACCAAACACACCCTTTATTTTTTGCCCCTCTTTAGTCTTTACTTGGTACCTCTATGATTTGCCCTCAGTTACTTTGCAATAGATTTTACTTGACGCTTTAACAATTTGCCCTTTCTGAATTTTTTTATTTGAACATCAGGCTAAGAACCCTGGACCAATATACCCCGACCTAAATGTTCTTGTAATTCATCCTCTTTAGCTCAGCCATGGCGGCGCCGCCAATGTCAGAACTTGTCTTAGGCCCTCCGGCCATTGTGGAGCCGCGCTTCGGCGACACCGACGACATGAAGTGCAACTCCTCCACGCGACGCGACACGAAAACATATCCGTAGCAAGAACTTGTGCAGGAAGAGCACACTGCCGCCGCCACCCTCCCGCGTGGCGCCGCCTTCCCCAACCTTCGCGAGCTCGTCCGCGGCTGCGCGCGATAGAACAGAAGGTGGTTAGGAGGAGAGTAGGGAGTCACGCTGGAGGAGAGCGGGGAAAGGATCTGGGCCGAGCATCACGGCGTTTGGGGAAGACATGCCGGTTCCACGCGGGCGGCGCTGCTCGATTTAGGAGCTTGGGACGGGAAGGCATGGATGGTGGACGGAGTGGAGCCGGGACCGCGTCGGAGGAGGGGGAAGGCGGACGATCCGGAAAGTGGAGGGAGGGTAGCGAGTGGTGTAGTTGGCCGGCGACGGGGTCGTGTGGCACAACGCCGGCGCCATTGAAGAAAGCAGTTGTGCAGGGCGCATGAAGTATTTCCTGATGGTCAGATACCATGTATAAACAGTTAGTCGAGTACTTATTTAATTTTTATAACGTACAAGAATTCTACAACTGCTCGCGTCCTACTGAGATCAACCATGTATAACGTTCTTCAAAGCAATGTAGTTGTATTATGACAATGATATCATGTTATTGTGTTCTGTATTATCATGCTATAGCACATTATAATATTCCTGATTTGATTTGAATTTGAATTTTCATATTGAGCTCAAATTATATATGTGCATTGAAAAATGAAATTTGAAAACCCGTGGCAACGCACGGGCATTTCTACTAGTCCTTCCATAATTGATAACATAATATATCAGGCTATTTTCATAAGAAGTAAATTCTCCAAGAACTAGGTGGGAGGACCTTTGGTGTACATAAAAATTTATGAAATCTTTGAATGTGGGAAAAGACAAATGCTACAAGAAGATGTTTTGTCGTGTTTTTGTAGACATTGCTGTGATTAGATATTTGCAGTGTGCTTTTCCCTCGGCAGACACGGCAAAGAAGCATTTGCCGTTTTCCGGGGTGTTCGACACAAGGCAAAGGTGCCGGAACACGGCAGTGTGTGTTTTCCTGGTAGTGAACCAATGGTTGCTCCCAATTTTCATTAAGACTCGGAACAAGGTTTTACAAGTTTATGCTACATATGGCCACGCCATTCACCACTCAGGCAACAAACAACTACTCCTCCCAAAGATCTGCATCAATTATACAATAGCATTTCTGTCGTTGCCGGAATTTCAGATAATATTATTCGACAAGAGTTTCATCAAAATTTGAAGAAACTTGATCCCTACAATATAGATCCTATCGTCAAAATTTGACGAAACGTAGATCCTAGCTACCCTAAACAACATCCTACGTACGTACGTACACATATGTGCACGTATCTTTATCAATCAACCTCTACGATGAAGGGAGCGTTTACATTTGCTTCCCGTCAATCGTGTAATCATATAGCAGCTAGATTACCAGTACTATAGCGTCGCATCTGAGTAGCTAGTATTGCATACTAGCATCTCAGTGGTCGCATGGATCCCAAGCCCCCTGCTGTATTGTACAAATACATAATGTGCACATACGTACGTGTACATGCTCTTATAAGCATGTACATGCGCCCGTACGGACATAGGCTACCTGTGATCGATGGATCGATCAGAAGCTGATGGGGTAGACGTGCTGCATGTTGGGGTAGAAGAGCCCCCAGTTCTGCTCCACGCCGTTGTCCTTCTGGTTCTCGTTGAACATGGAGAACACGTAGGTCTCGATGCCGCCCGGGTGCCGCGGGGTGCCGCGTCCGACGTGGTTGATGAGGTACTGGTTGTAGATCCTGGCGTTGGCCGGGTTCGCCGCCTCGCCGCCGGCCGACGGCCACCCGCTCTCTGAAACCACGAGGCTCACGCCGTCGCCGCCGTGCTTGGCCATCGCCGTGTAGAAGGCGTCCACTGTGGTGTCGAACAGGTTCTGGTACCCGTAGGCGCCGTCCTGGACCACGGTGCCGGAGGCGGTGAAGAGCGCGTAGCTCATGTCCATGGCGCTGGGGTTGTAGGCCCAGGCCAGGTACGGGTAGATGTTGGCCATGAGCGGGCCGCCGGTGCGGGCGAGGAACTGCACCACGGGGCCCATGAAGGTGTCAGCCTCGCCGGTGAAGGCTCCGGCGGAGGGCGGGCTGTACACACCGAGGATGGCCTGCGACACCGACGTGGTCACCTTGATGTGCCCCAGCCCGGCCGACGCCAGCGCGCCCTGCACGTTCTGCATTGCCGGGAGAAGATTCTGGGTGGCGCCGCCGGCCACCTCGTTGCCCACGCACACGTATCGGAAGGACACCTTGGGGTACGCCTGGATGTTGTTCCGCACCCAGGAGTCGGCGGCGGCGGGGCTGGCGGCGAGGGCCGACAGCACGTCGTTGGGCGCGCCGACGACCACGTTCACGCCCGTGCCTCCGACGGCCTGGAGCGCCGCCTGGTCCGGCGCGTACAGACGCATGGAGTTGATCCCATAGGATTCGAACATACCCACCACGGTGCTCGCCGCCGGCAGGTTGTTGGCGCTCATGCCGTAGCACACCCCGATGGACTCCACGCCTGCACGCGTGAACAGGTAACTTTGTGAGTAGATGAATAATTGAACATGACAAAATTATTTAGAGCTGCATGCATGCAAAATTATTTACTGTACTCCGTACTCAAAGTTACTGTTTCATTGACATGGAATATTTCCCCTGTGACGACGACGGGGGGGAAAAGATGGGAAAGAAACCAACGGGTGTGCAAGAATGGCGGCAAGATGTCATTTTTAACCTGTTGACGAGGGATAATACTAACTCCCAGAAAAGGACCTTTAACTGAAACTTTGGATGCATTCACATATTTTATCTCCCTCATTAATGTTTAGTGGTTAATTTATCAGTCATTTTATTAATGTTTTTACTATCACGAGTTGGTGTCAGATTCACGCCCCTTTGTCACTTGCTACGACGACGTAGGTAGAAAAGGAACTGGTCGGACAAAATATATCTATCTCTGGACTTTGGCTAGTTTCGGAATTGGGACAACCTTAAAGCTAGGAATGAACTTTTGACTAGCTTGGAGTACTGATTTTTTTTTTACCTAGGTCTCTTTGACTTGCTAGGTTTACCAACGACGACAAACCATACTCAAATTACGGCAGCTGTTCATAATTTATTGAAAAGAGTCACCTGAGAGTATGGAAGAAAAAGCAACTCATAATTTATCGAAGAGTCACCTGAGAGTATCGAAGAGTCAAAGCTTATGGCATAAACTTTGTACTTGCACCGTCGCAGACGTACGGCTGCCTGGCCAGAACCATACGAATACGCGAGGTCATACGTACATGCTGGGACAAATTAAGTGTCTGGTCCAACGTCCGCAGCACGGCCGTTGGATAGTCCACATAGCATCGATGCCGATCGCCATGGCGTGCATGCATGCCCCCTTGTTATGCTGGGGCTGCTCCTATAGCTACGCTCCAATTAACGGTCTAGATCACGTGCCTTATGAGTAGGGTATAAGTAGGGTTGCAAGCGGCCTCCCACACAGACGCCCGCAAAAACATTATATTTTGTTTAAATTACATATATTTCTCTAAGAAAGTTACAACTAATCTAACCAGTTTTGTCGACGAAGCAGGGCGGATCGGGTGCCACTGTGCAACCCTACTTACAAGTAGCTAGCTAGCTAGCACACAGCTTAATCACACCTCCACTACTAGACCAACAAAATGGAAATTTTCGTCCTACTCAAATGCTAACTACCAGCTAGTACTGTACTTACATGCATAATTCTCTTCAACCCATTTCAGGTAGACCAAACTTCGAAAGAACAGCAGGAACAAAAACCTTATGACTTTCTAAGAGTTGGCAAAACGAAGCCGCCTGACATGCATGCTCATCGGACAAGCCAAGACATCATCTATAAGCTTTGTAAGTTTGCTGGTTTGTCTGCGGTTGAGAAATGCGTCATTTTCCATAATACAATTTGTATCTTATGGTCAAAACTATCTACAAAATATCTATTTCTGTGTGTTTAAGATATTATTTCGTTGTGGAAAACCCAATACTTACTGCGATATATTTTCCCCCGGGAAAGAGTGTCGAGATTACATTTAACGTGCATGTGGTGCAAATTTGTTTGATCGGACGATATCCCTTAAGTAAATGATAATTGAAACAGATAATTCAAAGAAAACCATTTTTTTGCAAAATTTACCGTGATAAGTTTAAAAAAGGTTATTCACTATCCCATGCACTGATGGATGCTCCAAGATAGAGAACGAGACTGCCGGGCGCCGTCTAGTCTTTACCATGCGGCTGATAGCGCGCGGGCAGAATAAAACGCAGAAAGAAAGCGACGTGCACCTAAAGGAGAGCACTGTGCACCTCAAAAAAATGAAGAAGGTATATGCTGTTGGCAAGAGAAAAATATGTGATGACCATGCGTACACCATGGCGAGCTACCTAGCTAGCGAATGCATCTCTTCATGAAATCTGAGTTAAGCACATGTGTTATCTTCCACGAAACCCACTGCATGATTTGCATGCAGAGAGAGAGAGGGAAAAAAACGCATGTCACCATGGTGAGCTACCTAGCTAGCTAGCTAGCTAAATAGCTAATGCAACTCTTGATGAAATTTGCATGAAAAAACTGAGGGAGAGAGAAGGAGCAGGAGGGGACTCACTTTGTGGGATGGAGGCGAAGGCTCCGAGGAGCAATGCAAGAGCAAACATGGAGGCAACGCCTTGGCTCGCCATTGGGAGACTCTCTCTGTCTATGTGGTTCGAGGGTGTGTGTGTGTGATGCCAAGACCAAGACACCTTTCTTCCTCTCTCTCAAGGTAAAGCTCTCCTTGGTTCTTTTCTGCTGAAGCCACTACCCGTGGCCTGCCCCTTATATAGGATCCGAGGAGACAGAGTTTGGCCAATCTGCTCGCAGGCGCAGGCCCAACGTCTCCACATTAATTTAGCCTCTTGCTATTGACTACCTAGGCCGTTTGCATGCGTCACCCGTCTCGCAATGTCTGGTGGGCAGAGGTTATCCGGTACACTAGGTTTGTTGCAGGTAGGGGGATAATTCATAGAAGTACTAGCTAGCACCAAACAACTTTTGAAAAAAGAAAAGTTTGAATTTTGGACTCCAGCCATGATGTACCATGACAGTGAAGTTTCTAGGTCAATTGTGATCGCGCCGTGTGTCGGATATGTTCACGTCTTACTCAACGACATTCGGCGTCGTGGTTTTTCGTGGAAGGGTTGTGTCCTCGGAACCCGACACGACTTACGTAATAAGAATTGACAGTAGATATTTGTTGACCTTGGAGTTTTTTCTTCTCTTGAAGGCGACATGGCTTTCGTAAGAAGGAATCGACACTACCAATAGTTGGCGTAGATTTATATTTTTGTATCTTGAAACCGACATGAATTTCTAAGAAGAATTGACGCCATGGTCGTGTTGGTTTCTGGTTTATATTTATCTTGAAGTGGCATGTACAAAGAAATATTTTTGTCGATATATGTACAATCGCCCGCTCTAAAATGATTTGTGGTTCAACAAACACCACCCTAATTTGTCAGTATATATATATTACGGTCTCCTACCGCGATCTACGGTTACTCTTATTTTTATGTACTACTTATTATATGAACATATTATGGGAAATCGATAATTTGGTTTGTCATAAGAAATTTTGTGTTTTTGGTGTACCTAATTATTTGGTCACACATGATCCAACGAATTACTTGAACACCTTTGATTAAGCATGGACGTATGCTTATCCTGTAAGAAGACCAGATCCACTTAGCTAGCCTTTAGACCTTATTGTCTCGGAGGAGATTCATTTGGACTCCATGATCAGCCTTCAAATTTGAAAAGAGAAAAAAAAATAAACTTTAGGAATTACCATGGAAACACAACAGTACGGCCTACACAGAGCACCATACGTGTGAGCTTTTTGTGTAAGCATGCATGGTTCTTCCTTAACAATCTCGAGATGAGTTGAAATATATGGATCCAGATCCGGCAGTTAATAGTTATGTATATATATGATGTTGCTATCATCGCGAGTCAGGTTATGCACCTGCTTTCCAGTAGTATATAAGTAGTACTAACGAAGAGATAATATTAGGTGCACCAAATGTGTAATTGTCAAAAAAAAAGGCGCACCAAATGTGTAGATTAAAGTTAATATGGATATAAAATAAGGTACGGTTAGACTTGTTGTGGCATTTCCGTGAAGGAATTATTCGAAGAATATGTATTTAAGAACCGCTCATGTCTAGGACGGATTAGTTAGCATGTAGCAAGGAGGTACTGGTGTGAGTTAACATGAATGATGAGAAATTTCTTATTGGTGGATTGGATCTTTTTGACATATATAAGCTGCGCACTTTCGATGGATATATTGAACCGGTCAATTCATCGACGCGAAAAGGTTTATTTTCTGATATAGTCGAGTATATCAGACTTGACTAAATAAACTCTTCCCGTGTAAAATCCATGTCCATCCATTTTTCTTGAAATCGCACGGCCCACCGCGAACTTAAGGTAGAAGAAAACACCTGAGGACAAAACACAAACATGACTATAACCAAGCAACATATATGCCATGTAATGTGCTTACATCTTAAATGATCGGTGCCCACCAACAATTTAGCGTTGATGGAGTTAGCTTAGGCTTTTGCTTAATCTTGCCTATGTGGACACAGATGCAGGTCACTAGTACCGGCCCCAGCCCTTGTCCTACCCTGGGGCTCCATATAGATGGATATGAACCTACCTGCTTGCCTGCTGCCTAGTCGGATCGGACGGCGAGAGCCACATGGAAAAGTGCACTTTATCCATATTTCTGAGCTTATGTGGACACTGGGGAACAGCATGTCCTGTCAGCGTTCTGGCTACATGTGTGTGGCATCCTGGATACATGTGTGTTTCATCGTGCACGGCCGGCTGCCTAGCTACCTGACTTGGCCCCAATCATGATCGTATCAGCGGGGACTGCTTATGTATTGGTTTCATCAATATGATCGATCAAGTCTCTGTCGTCGCGGCAGGGCAGGGAGGTGTATTGTATCAATTTTGTATTCGTTATGGGTTCAGTAGTAGTATCTTTTTTCCTTTTTCTTTGGATCAGCATCGATCCAGTCATCCATCTCTTGTTGACTGCTGATTGAATTGGATATTTGGATCCCTGTTTCAACTATGCACACAACGATACCTAACTCCAATGTGGGGAAACTGGAAAGTGTGTAGAACTAGGAGGACCAGGATGTGCCCGTCAGATTTTCCCTTCCATCTGTAAATACAATAGTTTTTACATGCCAGTACAAAAGAGTAAGAGTTATACACTCACTACTTATACACTCATTTTCTCTTAATTATACTTACCACGCAGTAATTATTATATATGTTTATGTAATTTGTTTTCACGTGACACATATTCAAAGTTTTTACTTAATTTTTTATTAATGCTTTGCTCTCTAGATGTGCCCCTATCAGACAAGACGTTGTCTAGTGCCACCCTAGCCAAAGAGGACTTTGCCGAATGTATTTCTTAGACACTCGGCAAAGGTGTCTACTTTTTCAAGTGATTTATCTGGCGCTTGTTAAAATAACCGCACTCGGTAAAAAAAATATTATTAACTAGCGGTGGGAAGACAAGGGTAGCGGGTTTGCCGAGTGTTCTAAGCGATACACTCGGCTAAGTTTGTCAACGTAAGAGAACAAACCGCCGCCACATGGCGTAGCTCTGTCGCATACCATTTTTATTTTATTTGTTTACTTCTGCAATTTAACCTAAGCTTATACATACAACAAATGACTCAATGCCCAAAAGTTTGAATTCCTAACAAGTTCTCCCTATTTTGTTTTTCTCTATTAAATGAATTTAAAATGGCAACACAATATTTTTCATAAAATAGTGATTTTAATTCACATTCACTATTATGAATGTTAAACAACAAAGGCGTAGGCACAAGTTCAACTCCAAATAAATCATTACAAAACATGATTTGGCTGATTCAAAGTTGAGGGTTTGCCTTAAATTTTAATGAACTTCGTGGGAATAATTTTTCAAAATAATTAACTTACCATATTTATCTCAACACTATATCCAAAATATAGCTTCATGCACAAGAGTTCAACTGTATTTACAAGTTTTAGGTACTCTTTCATTTGTTTTCGATTAAACAACTCTAGAAAATGCTAAACTGTTAGTTTTACAGAAAAAATCATTTATTTTAATTCACATTCTTAGTATAAGTATTAATATAATGTATATTAAAAATATTAACTCAAAAAGGTTAAGTTATTACAAAAATTGGTTTGGATGCTTCGAAGTAGCAATTTTTCCTACGAAACAACTCCGGAAAATGGTAATAAATATTGTTAACATAAAAGGTCCTGATTTAATTTACATTCCTTGTTGTGAATGTTAAAAGAATGCCTAGGTACGAAATCAATTCAAACAATATAAAATTATTACAAAGCTTGGGTTGGGTTATTCAAATTTGAAGGTTTTCATTGAATTTTAAAAACTTCATGGGAATTTTTTTTTAAGGTGTATTAACTTTATTTATCCCAAGCTTGTGTACCTAAATTTAGGATCCATGAACAATATTTTGGATCTTCTAAAAGTTTTAGGCACTTTGTCACCTTTTTCCTTTTAAACAACTCTAGAAAATAGTAAATAATTATTTATACATAAAGGGTGTATAAAGGAAGTCCTAGTTAACATGTCAACTCAAAAAGAGGTCAGATTATAACAGAACTAAGTTTGGGTGCCTCGAAGTAGGAGGCTTACACTCAAAGTTACAAAACTTCTCAAGGATAGTGCATTTTCTGAAGCATGTACCAATTTAATTTTTTTATTGACTATATATCCTAAGCTTGTGTACCCAAAGTATGACTCCCCTGTAATAGTTTTAACTTATGATAGTTTAGCTATTATATTATTTTCCCTATTAAACATATCTAAAAAATGGTAACAAATATTTTTACATAAAAGTTACTAAATTTACTTTATATTACCCGTTATAAATTTTAAAGGTAGGCATGAGCGCAATATCAAGTCAAGAAGATGCCAAATTATTACAAAGCTTTGTTTGGCTGATTCAAAGTTGAATTGTTTCATTGAATTTTAAAAAACTTTGTTGGAATAATTAAAATTTCTATATTGACCTGTCATATATATCCCAATCTTATATACCCAAAATATATCTCCATGCAATTTTTTGACAAATTTTAGTTATTATGTTTTCACATTAAACAACTCTCCAAATGGTAAATTTACATAAAATTGTAACTTTAATTCACATTATTCATCTTGAATGTTAACTGAAGGCCTTACTAAAATATCAAGTAAAAACGGGTAGTTTACATCACAACTTATTCCAAACAGAAAATGCAAAAAGTAGATTATTTAATGTGTTTTCTCTTGCCAACAAATTAATAAGATAGTTATTACATCATCCACATCTTGTGTACATGAGACATCAAGCTCAACAAAACTCTAAATTGCTACAAGTTTGCAGATGATCAAGTTCAATGGGAGTGTGAACAATATATAATATCACGGTAGAAGGATCATCATCATAATATGTATGATATCTTCACATGCTGCATCTTTCCATGGTGTCACTGTTGCAAGGGAAACATGACAACATCATGCAAAATATAATTAAGTCTCTACCTCGAAGATGTAGACAATGAGAACAGAAGTAGTTAATGCATAGCAACATATACATGTCTTGTCATAGGTAACATTCCAGCATGATAGAACTGAATAACAAAGAACATGATGTCTACTAACTAGAAAATTGTTCAGAATATGAACTAGATAGAAAATAAAAGAAAACATACTTGCGAAATAGATCACTAGTGGTGTAATCCCTGAAAGAAATAAATGAAATTAGATCATTGTGAACACATGTATTGGAAATACAAAAACTGTGCAAATAGTAAATCTTCAAGAGACAAATATATGAATCAAAAAATATTGTATGAAATCATATTATTGGTGTATAGATGCATATATAGCCATACGGAAAGAACATTAGTTTTTCTAAACATCAACAATTTGTACTGGTGCTATGAAATATTCCACGATGACTAATGTGTATGTTTTTCTTTCAGAAAGGCAATAACTGACAAGAGTAAAGTTAATTGATTAGGGTAAGATGCATAGCAACAGGTACACTTGTCTTGTAAAAGATAATATTCAACATGGTAGAACTGAATAGAGAAGAACATGCTTCCTAGGAACTAGAAAATTCTTCAGAATAGAAACTAGAGAGATGATAAAAGAGAACATACCTATGAAATAAATCATGAGTTCAGTAGTTCGTGAAAGAAATGTATGAAATTAGATCACTGTGCATATTGGCAATACAAAAGGCTGTGTGCAAATATAAGCTTCAAATAAAAAATCTATGAATCAAAAATATCTTATGACATCATATAAAGCAATAATGTAAGAACATTTGTTTTTCTTCTAATCAACACTAGTGTGTACTGGTTATTACATCAGGACTGATGTCTATGCTCCCTTTCAAAAAAAATCATTGACAGCTATATAATAGTTTGTGACCAACTCAATTATAATGCCTTATTAGTACTATTCCAACAATGTGGTAAAGCCGACGACCCTTACAGTGATATCATCGCCTGGACTAGGATGCCCATGGTTGAACCATTTGACGGAGTCACTTCTACTCAGTTTAATGGACTGGGAGGGGGTGGCTCATTTGGTCAATGCATACTATCGCCAGAAGGATGCAATGGTGAAAGTCCTTGTGCCAGACATGGTTTAGCTAACGTAGATACTACCGCCATGTCCGCTATAGCTTGGAAACGAGGATCACAATTACCGTCATTTATGTATTTCCACCTTAACTTGAAAAGCCAACGGCCTTCAAGGAAACTTTCCTCCTAGGGAGTCGCATGCCCGATGACTCTCAGGCCAGCATGAGTCTCCTTCCTGCCAAAAGCTAGGCAGAGAGGATCTTCCAACCTCTTTCTATTAATGGCATTGTGGTAGTTCCAAGGCCTTCTTGGCCCACTATCATCGGCGAGTAGAAGGGGTACAATGGCCAGAGAGCACGGAAGAGAGGGCATGAAGCATATGGGTATCAAAACGCATGACCCACTCGGCATTGCAAAATAAAGAGTCATGGTTGCTCATCGTCAGGCTATCTCTCTCATTGGACCAGGTGAAACGTCTATTTTTGGAGGTGAATCTTTTTTCTTTTTGCGAAACACAATATAAACGTAGACGCTCACATATACGCACATACACTCACCCCTATGTAAGCACGCACACCCTATCCTTATGAGCACCTCCGAGAGACTGCGTCGAAGAAATTTCATCCAACGGGTCTTGAGATTAACGAAGTCACCACATGCGCCTCGTTGTCGACAGAAACGTCGCATCCCACTGAAGAATGTCCCGCCTTTAATGAGACACCAAAGTGTCAAACCAGGTTTCAATTCTGGTGGATTGGGGGTGCCACTGTCCTTCTAACCACCCAACCACGGGTTGGTTCTCATTTTGGAAACGTCTATTTTGGAAGTGAAGAAGTCAAGCTTGCTCATCGTCGGGCTATCTCTCTCATTGGACAAGGTGAAGGTGAAACGTCTATTTTGGAAGTGAATCTCTTTCCCACAACTTTGCAAGGTGTTGCGAAATCTATTTGTGGGGCTTAGGTTGAAATTTCTCTAGTGCTTGTACCGAGCTCTATAGATTTGGTTGCTGACGAACTCTTCTTCTCTCATATTTCAATTATGCGAGTCAAACACACTTTGCTTGTGCAACGGACAACCTTGATTGCTCTGCCTAAAGAAAAAAGGATTAGAAGTTCTGAACTTTGTTCCAATACCATCTTCTAATCTTCGAGTAAGGTGTATAGACAAGACAAGAGGAGGATAGCAAACTGCATGGATCAGCTTTGGCCCAATTCTCAAGTGGCTCAAGAAAAGAACTCTAGTGGAAATTGTTTATCGCCGGCATATACAACATTCCAGACGTTATACATACTCAAACTCAAGTGAAAGGCCTTTTAATATTTTCCTTCTTGCTTATGTGGCCGGCGGCGCGCACCTTGTCCCGTCATGAGTGGAAGAAAGATAGATGGCTACATGACGGTGATTAGCACGGATCGTCGTTGCCTTGCTGGAGTTCTCTACCTGGTCCTCCCTCCCTCCTTCCGGCGGCTCCTTGACGGACTGTTATCGATCTTCTTGGACCGTGATCCTACGTAGGTAGTTCGCCTTTTCGTCCATGTCCTTTTGCACTCTTGAATTTCATGGCATCTTCTCTAAATCCCTGTTGGTGTGCCCTCGGAGCAAACAGCAGCAGGTTGAGGCTTAGGCAGTTAGCCTAGACAAGGATTCCAGTATCATCGTCTTCTTGAACAGAACAAAATTGTGCAGGTCCACACCGGGCGGTCGTTACTAACTGTACATAGGACCAGATCTCTCCATCTCACACTGCTCGACGTATGAATTAAATGAGGTACATGTATAAAGCTTGAATGGATAATTTTCTTTCCTAGTCACCAGAAAAAATAAAAGGCTCTCAAAAGCTGAGAACCTTTTATTTTGTTGGAAAGGGGAGAGCTAGGGGTACAATGCAAATACAGTTCTAAAAGCAAGCCACTAGGGTATCATCGTCGTCTTGAGAAAAACAAAGATTGTGCATGTCCACACCGGCGGCTCGATGTATGACTTAAATGCAGTACATGGAGTATAAAGCTTGAATGGATAATTTTCTCTCCTAGTCACCAGAAAAAATAGAAGGCTCACATCTTTTAGGAAATTAAAAAGCTAGCGCCGGCGCAATGCATATATGCACTATACACATATGGAAAAGCTAGCCGAATGGATTACAAATTTCTTACAGAATAAATTTATAGCCACTTGAACTGAAAGTGAGGTTGTGATCACTCGAAGAAGGGAATGAAAGTGAACCGGAAAGAGGAGATTGGCATGCTTGGGAACATGCTTAACTAGGACCCAACTGTTACCTGATAAGCGCAGAAGTAATTGGCTAAGAGCATGTCTAACAGGCCCCTTATAACCCGCCCACCCCGTAAAATTCCGGCGGAATACGGGGCAGGCGCGGTTTGGGCCGTCTAGTAGGACCCGTATTCGGGCCGGCCCGTTTCGGCGGAATACGGGGCCAGGAAATCCGCCCCACCGCCCCCTACTTATACCGGGCGCAGGTGCGAGTGAGGGGTTAACACCTCACTCGCAACCCTAGCTCCGCTGTCCGCCGCCGCCTCCCTAGTTAGCTCCGGCGAGAAATCCCTCACTCCCTAGCTCCGCATTTCACCTCAGCTCCGGCATGGACGCACGCCGCCGCAGTACCGCCTCGCCGGCGAGCGGATCGAAGCGATCCCGCTCGCCGGACAACGTGGAGGATGCGTGGCGTCTCCAATGCAAGAGATCCGCCGCCGGGAGCCGCCGTGCTGCCTGCAGGTACGCCGGCGCCGCGTACGTCCCGCCGAAGCTCGTTAAGTTCGCGGCGGGCGGTTGCTGGTACAAGGAGGATCCGCCGCTCAAGCCGATGAGCGGCCCCGCCTTCGACAACTGAAGGCGATAGAAGAGTCCCTCAAGGACGATGCCGAGAAGAAGAGGGCGGAGACGGAAGAGAAGGTGGCGGCCATCACCGCCGTGAAGGAGGCGCAATTGCGGGAGGCGGAGGCGGACGCGTACATCGTCGACCTCTCCGACCAGAAGTCGCGATCCATTTAGGATCGCGCATTTTATATGTATATACGTTGATCCGCCTGTATGATCGACGAACTATGAATATGAATAAGTTTCCCGGAATTTTAAATTTACGAATTTACGGGGTGAAATACGGGGTCTGCTAGACGAAACGGTGTATCGACGAGCATTTTTTTATACAGGGCGAAAAAAGCTCGACTGGTCGGGTCGACCAACGGGATATTTTAAAGGCAAAGCAGATTGATAAACCCAGCAGCAAGCTTGCACATCAGGATATCACGCTAGAATTCGGGTTGAAGTAGACCAGGCCGGCAAGCTGCATCTAATCAACCGTTTACTTTTCTCGGAAGAATCTTTGGTTCCCTATCACCTATGAATAAGAGTTCCAGGAATTCTGATTTCTTCTTCCCTTTCCTTACTCCAATGGATCTCCTTTCACGGATAAGCCACAAGAACAACTCGAAGCCCCTCGTCTGCTCGATCAGGATAAGTTGTGATAAGATTTCCGTGTCAGTTTTACCACACACATTTATACATATCCCACACATTAAATGCAGCAATGCAGGCGTGTGATCGCTAGCTACTATATCTACACGTATGTATACCTATGTGTACGCCAGCCCCTAAAGTTGCCCACTTCGAGATATGGATATACGTACATCGAGAAATGTGAATGTTACTTGTTTCCACATGTATATCCGTATTGTCTACACTTACGTGGGATCTGCACATTGGTTTCTACGTGTATATCTACCGTATACATTGCATCCATCTGTGTTACTGTGTAGTTTGCGAGCAAGCATCGTGGACTCGTACGTGGCGTCTTGTGTGTATCTTTGACTTGCCTTCAATCTTCATACATGTCGTACACTCGTATATATATGCACAACATGCAGCATGCCATCGTTACTACAGTACATATGTAGCCGTATTAACTCAGTATACCGCTCGAATTCACTACTTTTTTCTACTAATAAATTTTATTTATTGATTGCTGGATGGATGTCGACGTGGCTCAGCAGCCACAAATAAGAAACTTGGACCACGCTTGGAGTTGAATCGAACGGATAAGATCTCCGTGTCATCTTTGTCTGACGGAAGTGTATGTGTGCAAAATGGACATGTACTCCGGCGCGGTCGACCGAAAGTCTGCGAGGGACGTTTTTGTTCGGCTAGCTGCGTGGATTTATGTAGAGCATATACTCTAGCTATATATATCATTTCCTTCTTGTCAGATTGCCCTAGCTAGGTGTCATGCCACGCGTTGCCTCTCCAGAGGAATGGCCCTGCAGGCTAGCCAAATGCGAAAAGAATACAGAGGTAATCATCGGGAGCAGCTCGATCGTGCGCCTTGTTTTTCAAACACGTAAACATCGATATCTCACCTCATGAAATTGCTTACAGGACTCCAACCTCTATTGAATATAAGCTAGCGGCCTGTAGCAGTACTGCAAAGTAGGTATATGTTTAGGCGTTGATTCTTGACGTACGTTACTCGGCTCGTGTGGCTAGTCAAATTGGTGCCGTGGCACAAGTCATTAGAGCATCTCCAGCCGCGTCCCCCAAACCGTCCTCCAAACCGCGCCGGATCGAGCGTTTGGGGGACGTGTTTCGTTCGTGCCGCGTTTGGGGGACGTCGCTCCCCAGCCGCGTCCCCAAACGCCGCCCCCAAACATTAAAAGTATTTTTTGGCTAGAAAGAAACTATTTAATAATATTCAAATCGGTTGAACATAAACAAATTATATATAAAACTTCGAAAAAATATAATTAAATACATATAAACTATCTACTTCTTCTTCTTCGCTGATGGCCCCGCCTCGTCGTCGTCATCGCGGTGGCGCTTCCTGCTCGTCACCTCTTCCGAAGAGGCGGTGTCGGCGCTCGACGCGTCGTCGTCGCCGGTGCTCGTCGGCTGCGCCTTGGCCTTGGCCTTGGCCTTGGCCTTGGCCGCCTTGGCCTTGGCGGCCTTCGCCTTGGCCGCCTTCGCCTTCGCACGGGCCACCGCCGCCGCCGCGGCCTCTCTCTCTTCTTCCTCCTCCTCCCAGCCCAGCCATTCCTCCTCGCTGTCAACTGGCGGCGGGGAATCGTCGCCGCTGCTCGGCGTCCTGGCTTTGTCCCACCAATGGCGCCAGCCAGCAGTGCTTTCCTCGCTGGAGGTGTCGGACGGGAGCCGGGAGATGTAGCTCATCGTCGCCGGAGGTGTCGGATGGAAGCTTGGATGAATGACGGCGTACGTACGGGTCTTATTGAGCGCGGATGAACGGCGGCGCAGAAGTCGAAGAGAGCAGCGGTTGCTCTTCCGAGGAGTCGGCGCTCCATTCCGGCGGGGTTGGCGCGTCATCGACGCGCTTGCCAATGCGACGGTTCCGCTTCCTGTCAACTGCACCGTCGCTACGTATGTGGCGGTTGAGCGTCCGAGCCGCTGACGGGTCGGCCCCGCGCCTCCTCGCCTCTCATTTCGTTGTGTCCGGCGTCCCCGGTGGGGACGGGGACGGGCTCGGGACGCCGGACACCGTATCGGGGCGCGCCGGACAAAAAAGGACTTTGGGGGACGCGGCTGGAACGCTTTTTTTGTCCGGCGCGCCCAAATCGCTTTGGGGGACGGTTTGGGGGACGCGACTGGAGATGCTCTTACGTGTGGAAACTTGTAGAAAGGCCAATTCTAAAAATGTTGTTTTCCAAGTTGCAATCGGGCTTACGTATAAACACATTAACTCCATATATGTCATAATGTTATAATGTGAGAGGTTGGTTTTTCAGGGCCCACCTTCGTCTTTGCTTGGGTGACTTGGGTTGTGACTCCATCTATAGTGCCTCATGTTAGCGACTGGAAGCTCACGGCAGGGAGGTGTGATGGTAGGTGATTAGGCCTAATTTTCAGTGTTGGGTTCATTCTTGGGGGCGTGTCTCTTCCAAGGCTCTATTGTTGTGACTTAACTTGGCCATTGGCAATTTGGGCCAACGTTTGAGCATACTTTGTTGTGCCTCCTAGGGAGTGTTAGATGCCGTGAAATGAATCTTGGTGGTGTGGGCAAACAACAATATGATGTGGCTTGGGTGTTGACTGGTCGTCAAGGTCACGAGGGCTCGTGGCGGCTAGAAAGTAGTATGTGGTGGAAGCGGAGAGTCGAACTTGTTGACGGCATTCGCCACTCTTAGATCAGGAGGCCAACAGTTCTTGTCAGGGTGGTAGATTGATCCGGTGGTTGCGATGACCATGGTGCCAACTTGAGAGTTTTGGTGAAGGACTGAAGGCGGTGATGGAGGTGTGATCTAAAGTCTAGTATATTTCTCATCATGTGTGTCTCGTGTTATAAATTTTTTGTTGTTTCTCCATTCGTGCCCAGTCTCATCTTGCATTCTGGTTCTTTTTTTTTGCACAAACAAAGGGGTCTAGAAGACCCCGGAATACCATTCATTACACCACGTGGCAGGTTACAAATATGCAGGCAGGTCCTTTTACATCACTCGCACAAAAGAACCAAATATTAGAAGATAAGGTATGCCAAATTGCAAAAACCACCCTAGAACTAAAGATACAAAAGCAATCAAGTCCTGGGTAGCCTCCGCCACCAGACGCCGGCGTCCTCAAGACGTCTCCGTCGAGGAACGGGGCGCAAGTGCCCGAACACCCCATTCCGGCGCCGATCCGTCGCCGCCAGACACCTGGAAACCACCGGGGGCGAACCACTTGATGGTGACAAGGCGCAGAGCTCTAGCAGCGAGGACGAGGAAGAGCCTCCATCCTGGAGGTTGTCGAAAATTGGCCGCCGCACCGGCCATGGATAGCAGAGGCATAGATGCCTCTAGCTTGGATGTGCATGTCGATGACGATCCGCCGCCACCGAATCAGGAACCGCCCGAAGAAGAACGAAGCCTCCCTCTTCCGCCTCCCCTCACCACCACGGTAGGACAGAGGCTGAGAAGAGCTGCAGCTCCCCCCTCTCAGACCATCCCCAGCAAGAACACTGATAAGCGTACAGCACGCGTCCGTTGGGAACCCCAAGAGGAAGGTGTGATGCGTAAAGCGGCAAGTTTTCCCTCAGAAAGAAACCAAGGTTTATCGAACCAGGAGGAGCCAAGAAGCACGTTGAAGGTTGATGGCGGCGGAATGTAGTGCGGCGCAACACCAGAGATTCCGGCGCCAACGTAGAACCTACACAACATAACCAAAGTACTTTGCCCCAACAAAACAGTGAGGTTGTCAATCTCACCGGCTTGCTGTAACAAAGGATTAGATGTATAGTGTGGATGATGATTGTTTGCAAAGAACAGTAAAGAACAATTGCAGTAGATTGTATTTCAGATGTAAAGAATGGACCGGGGTCCACAGTTCACTAGAGGTGTCTCTCCCATAAGATAAATAGCATGTTGGGTGAACAAATTACACTCGGGCAATTGACAAATAAAGAGGGCATAACAATGCACATACATGATATGATGAATATTGTGAGATTTAATTGGGCAATACGACAAAGTACATAGACCGCTATCCAGCATGCATCTATGCCTAAAAAGTCCACCTTCAGAGTTATCATCCGAACCCCTTCCAAGCATTAAGTTGCAAAACAACGGACAATTGCATTAAGTATGGTGCGTAATGTAATCAATAACTACATCCTCGGACATAGCATCAATGTTTTATCCCTAGTGGCAACAACGACATCCACAACCTTAGAACTTTCTCGTCAATGTCCCGCATTTAATGGAGGCATGAACCCACTATCGAGCATAAATACTCCCTCTTGGAGTTAAGAGTAAAAACTTGGCCAGAGCCTCTACTAATAACGGAGAGCATGCAAGATCATAAACAACACATAGGTAATAGATTGATAATCAACATAACATAGTATTCTCTATCCATCGGATCCCAACAAACACAACATATAGAATTATAGATAGATGATCTTGATCATGTTAGGCAGCTCACAAGATCCGACAATGAAGCACATGAGGAGAAGACGACCATCTAGCTACTGCTATGGACCCATAGTCCAGGGGTGAACTACTCACTCATCACTCCGGAGGCGACCATGGCGGTGAAGAGTCCTCCGGGAGATGATTCCCTCTCCGGCAGGGTGCCGGAGGTGATCTCCGTAATCCCCCGAGATGGGATTGGCGGCGGCGGCGTCTCGCAAGCTTTTCCGTATCGTGGCTCTCGGCATCGGGGGTTTCGCGACGAAGACCTTAAGTAGGCGGAAGGGCGGAGTCGGAGGGGTCACGAGGGCCCCACACGCCGGGCCGCGCGGCCCCTCCCGGGCCGCGCCGCCCTGAGTGTGGCGGCGCCCGTGGCCCCACTTCGTCTTCTCTTCGGTCTTCTCGGAAGCTTCGTGGAAAAATAGGCCCCCGGGCGTTGATTTCGTCCAATTCCGAGAATATTTCCTTTGTAGGAATTTCTGAAACCAAAAACAGCAGTAAAACAACGAATCGGCTCTTCGACATCTCGTTAATAGGTTAGTGCCGGAAAATGCATAAATACGACATATAATGTGTATAAGACATGTAGATATCATCAATAATGTGGCATGGAACATAAGAAATTATCGATACGTCAGAGACGTATTAGCATCCCCAAGCTTAGTTCTCGCTCGTCCCGAGCAGGTAAACGATAACAAAGATAATTTCCGGAGTGACATGCCATCATAACCTTGATCATACTATTGTAAGCATATGTAATGAATGCAGCGATCAAAACAATGGTAATGACATGAGTAAACAAATGAATCATAAAGCAAATACTTTTCATGAATAGTACTTCAAGACAAGCATCAATAAGTCTTGCATAAGAGTTAACTCATAAAGCAATAAATCAAAGTAAAGGTATTGAAGCAACACAAAGGAAGATTAAGTTTCAGCGGTTGCTTTCAACTTATAACATGTATATCTCATGGATAATTGTCAACATAGAGTAATATAACAAGTGCAATATGCACGTATGTAGGAATCAATGCACAGTTCACACAAGTGTTTGCTTCTTGAGGTGGAGAGAAATAGGTGAACTGACTCAACATAAAAGTAAAAGAAAGGTCCTTCACAGAGGAAAGCATCGATTGCTATATTTGTGCTAGAGCTTTTATTTTGAAAACAAGAAACAATTTTGTCAACGGTAGTAATAGAGCATATGTATCATGTAAATTATATCTTACAAGTTGCAAGCCTCATGCATAGTATACTAATAGTGCCCGCACCTTGTCCTAATTAGCTTGGACTACCGGGATCATTGCAATACACATGTTTTAACCAAGTGTCACAAAGGGGTACCTCCATGCCGCCTGTACAAAGGTCTAAGGAGAAAGCTCGCATTTTGGATTTCTCGCTTTTGATTATTCTCAACTTAGACATCCATACCGGGACAACATAGACAACAGATAATGGACTCCTCTTTAATGCATAAGCATGTAGCAACAATTAGTGTTCTCATATGAGATTGAGGATATATGTCCAAAACTGAAACTTCCACCATGATTCATGGCTTTAGTTAGCGGCCCAATGTTCTTCTTTAACAATATGCATGCTCTAACCATTAAAGTGGTAGATCTCCCTTACTTCAGACAAGACGGACATGCATAACAACTCACATGATATTCAACAAAGAGTAGTTGATGGCGTCCCCGTAAAACATGGTTATCGCACAACAAGCAACTTAATAAGAGATAAAGTGCATAAGTACATATTCAATACCACAATAGTTTTTAAGCTATTTGTCCCATGAGCTATATATTGCAAAGGTAAAGAATGGAAATTTTAAAGGTAGCACTCAAGCAATTTACTTTGGAATGGCGGAGAAATACCATGTAGTAGGTAGGTATGGTGGACACAAATGGCATAGTGGTTGGCTCAAGGATTTTGGATGCATGAGAAGTATTCCCTCTCGATACAAGGTTTAGGCTAGCAAGGTTATTTGAAACAAACACAAGGATGAACCGATGCAGCAAAACTCACATAAAAGACATATTGTAAACATTATAAGACTCTACACCGTCTTCCTTGTTGTTCAAACTCAATACTAGAAATTATCTAGATTTTAGAGAGATCAAATATGCAAACCAAATTTTAGCAAGCTCTATGTATTTCTTCATTAATGGGTGCAAAGTATATGATGCAAGAGCTTAAACATGAGCACAACAATTGCCAAGTATCAAATTATTCAAGACATTTTAGAATTACTACATGTAGCATTTCCCGATTCCAACCATATAACAATTTAACGAAGAAGATTCAACCTTCGCCATGAATACTATGAGTAAAGCCTAAGGACATATTTGTCCATATGCAACAACGGAGCGTGTCTCTCTCCCACACAATGAATTCTAGGATCCATTTTATTCAAACAAAACAAAAACAAAAACAAACCGACGCTCCAAGCAAAGTACATAAGATGTGATGGAATAAAAATATAGTTTCGTGGGAGGAACCCGATAATGTTGTCGATGAAGAAGGGGATGCCTTGGGCATCCCCAAGCTTAGACGCTTGAGTCTTCTTAAAATATGCAGGGTGAACCACCGGGGCATCCCCAAGCTTAGAGCTTTCACTCTCCTTGATCATATTGTATCATCCTCCTCTCTTGATCCCTGAAAACTTCCTCCACACCAAACTCGAAACAACTCATTAGAGGGTTAGTGCACAATAAAAATTAACATGTTCAGAGGTGACATAATCATTCTTAACACTTCCGGACACTGCATAAAGCTACTGGACATTAATGGAACAAAGAAATTCATCCACCATAGCAAAAGAGGCAATGCGAAATAAAAGGCAGAATCCGTCAAAACAGAACAGTCCGTAAAGATGGATTTTATTGAGGCACCAGACTTGCTCAAATGAAAATGCCCAAATTGAATGAAATTTGCGTACATATCTGAGGATCACGCACGTAAATTGGCATATTTTTCTGAGCTACCTACAGAGAGGCAGGTTGAAATTCGTGACAGCAAAGAAATCTGTTTCTGCGCAGTAATCCAAATCTAGTATGAACCTTACTATCAACGACTTTACTTGGCACAACAATGCACAAAACTAAGATAAGGAGAGGTTGCTACAGTAGTAAACAACTTCCAAGACTCAAATATAAAACAAAAATACTCGTAGTAAAAACATGGGTTGTCTCCCATAAGCGCTTTTCTTAACGCCTTTCAGCTAGGCGCAGAAAGTGTATATCAAGTATTATCAAGAGATGATGCATCGACATTATTACCGGGGGTGTTGGGAGTTTTCTCAACCATGCATAGTATGTTGGATACATAAGTTTCAGCGGCTCCCTTTTCATTAGTCTTGGGCTTGCTACTCTCATCAAACAAATTTTCAGGAACAAGCCAAGCATAATTATTATCTAGAGCTTCATGCATCGCTAGGAGCTTGCATGGTATTGGTGCTTTAATCTCCCCACCATGATTGACATTATTAGTGTACTTAATTCTATCCATATCCATTTTTTCAAGTGTTCTTTTAAAATCGGTGATTGTACCAAGCCTTTCATGCTTACTAAAAACTTTTCTAGCTTCTTTAGCTATATCTGCAAATTCCCGCACTAAGAATTTTAGAACAAAATCTCTCTTCTCTCCCCGCTCCATATCAGAAAGTGTAAGAAACATGTGTTGTATCATGGGGTTGAGACTAATAAATCTAGCTTCCATCATGCGTACCAAACAAACAGAGGCATCTTCATAAGTAGGGACAGACTTTTGCAAGGGGTATATCTTTAAGATCTTCATGCATACTAACATGGGTGAAAAATTCTTCTATATTATCTCTTCCAATTATAGAACCTTGTCCCACAGGTATATCTTTTACAGTAAAATTAAAAGGAAACATGTTGAAATAAGTAAAGCAAATGCAAGTAACTAATTTTTTTGTGTTTTTGATATAGAGTGCAAGACAGTAAATAAAGTAAAGCTAGCAACTAATTTTTTTGTGTTTTGATATAATGCAGCAAACAAAGTAGTAAATAAAGTAAAGC
This sequence comes from Lolium rigidum, assembly GCF_022539505.1. Classification (NCBI taxonomy): domain Eukaryota; kingdom Viridiplantae; phylum Streptophyta; class Magnoliopsida; order Poales; family Poaceae; genus Lolium; species Lolium rigidum. The sequence continues at coordinate 272,599,744 of NC_061511.1, forward strand.
AAGACAAAACAAAGTAAAGAGATTGGATTGTGGAGACTGTAATATCCCAGGTTTAGAGGCAATAAAATGAGAGAACACCAAAGTGTGCATTGCATTCATGCATAGAAAATCCGGGGGATTTTCGCGCTTTCAAATAAAACTTACCACAAGAATCGAAGTTTCACTTGACTTGCCGGAATTGAAGTAGATCATCAAGTCAAGCGCTATAAACTTCACCGTGATCTTTGCTAAACCTTGTTTTGGGTAGAGATGATTTGATCTATGGATTAGATCAAATGGAATTAGATTTACAACAACACATTCTTTAAGAATCAAACCCTAACTTATTAACACTTAAAAGTTAGCAACTACCTTTGTGCGTAAATTAATTCACTTATAAATAAGTTAAACCACAGGGTCTAAAGTGCATAAACGCCACACATTCTTATTTAAATCATAACTTATTAAATACATGGAATATCATAAAACTAAATCCATTTGCATTACGAATTATAGTTCAAACTATTTGAATAAAACTAACTATGAGTATTTTGAAACTCATATGATCATGCCTTGGTGAAATCAAACACCAACTATCCAAATTAAGAAATAACCTTCAACTTAACCTTTTACCAATATTATAATGTAAATCCAATCAAATATGATATGATGACTCATCACAATAATAAGACCATCCACAAGATATTTAGTAGCAAATGCCACTTGGCTATCCAAAAATAAATCATATGAGAGGATAATCTCTATGCCATGTGGGATGAAAATATCTACATGACTTGCTTTCCAAGCTTTGCCACCTCATGCTCAAAGGATTGCTATGGATGAGGGCATGACAACTAAGCACCTTACTCATCAAACCAATACAAGAGTCACCACCTATGTGTCTTGATACTAGAGCTTGCCCAAGCCTATAAATAGAGCCACACCCTTCATCCATTTGCTCATCTTGTAGCATGATACATGTGAACAAGCACATAGAGCCACTCCATGTGAATTAGCTAGGATCAAGATGAAGAAGCTAGGAGGTGGAGGCATACCACAAGAAGAAGGTTTATCAGATTTCCTGAAGAACAAGCTACGAATATTGCAAGGTAGAATTCCTAGGCAAACCATATATTTAGAGGATCATATCATCATCTCTTGAGTAGGATCTTAGGATATCCCAAAATATTGAGAAGTGAGAGAAGTTATAATCTAAACCATAGCCATGTTCATATAAGAATATTAGAGAAGTACTAAACCTAGTTATTCAAGTCAATATTTGATCTTGGAAGTGAGAACCCTATTCCAATAGCAATACCTTAGGAAACCAATTCCATTTCCTTTACCATTTGTTAAACCCTAGCCAATTAAACATAATCAAAGCTTATGCTTATACCCAATTCTAGCTTGTGTATTACATGAGAAATCCCAAAGAAAACCCTAGACCACATTTGAATCCAAGTACCAATTGGGATCATGAAAAGAACCCCGCCATACCTCATGCCTATTTAATACTTCAATTAGTGAAGTATTCCCAAAACCCTAAACCTTTTCCCTGTAGTATCCACCCTACATAAAATATTATGTTCCCACTTGTGTATCATGGATCACAAGTATAATTCAAGATAAAGTTTGCTAAAACCAGATTAATGATTATAGAACTTTCTTAACCATCTTCTTAAACCCTAAGAACCCACATGAAATCATAAACTCATTCTATTCATAACACCATTTAATTGAAACTTCAACCATAATGAAAATAGATATGAACAATCAATATTGTTAAGCACACTAGTTTAACCTAATAATATTTTTACCATTCACATGTTCTCAATTTCAAATCCTTTAAAACTGAATTGATTCCTAAATTTAAAAGGCAATTGAGATGAACCCTAAATCTATAACTATTTTAAATTTTGAGTTGTGTCTCATGAGAACATAAAATTAATCAATTATAAAATGGTTGTTTGGAAACAAAACAATACAGTGAGTAACATTATAAAATTGTTATGACATTCAAATAATTTAGAACCTGCAACACAAAACAGAAACCATTTGAATTCAAATAGCAAATTCAAACCAGAAAATAAAAACAGAAAAATAGAAAAAGAATAAGAGAGAGAGAGGGGCTTACCAGGCTTACCCTTCGTTGCAGCCCAGCACCGCAGCTCACGCGAAGTCCAGCAGCCAGCCGCTCGGCGACGGCCCGATCCAGCCCATGACCACTTACCGTTTCGTCGCTGGCCGAAAACAAAACGAAGGCGTCGTCTTCCTCCACGGCGTCGACAGCCGCACCGAGACGCCACGGCCACCTCACCGTTGGAGATAGGGATGACCCCGGACGCCGCGGACGAGCTCAGAACCACGACCAACCTTGCTCACGTCCGTCCTATCCAAAAAGCATCAAGATCAGCGCATAAAACCTCGCCGACGTTGCCGCCACATCTGAGCCGTCGTCGGAGAGGAAATGACCATGCCGACCTCCTCTGGCTCTATAAATACCTCCGTAGCATCACCGTGATCTCCTTGTTCCTCGACGCTTATCCAATTCCTCTCAGTAACCCTCTATTCCTCACTATCGTGCAATCTCTCGTCGCCGGAGTTCATCACGAATCCGACCATAGAAGCCACCCCGAGCTCACCGTTTGGCCGAGGAGATGCGCCTCGACGTCGCCGTTCTCATCGGCGAAGCTACGCATCAAGGGGAGCTCTGGATCAATCCAATTTCACATTTCCCTTTCGGTGTACTGTGACGGTATCGGCGAGTTCGTGCTCGATTCCGTCCACGATCTACCTCGCCGACCACATCATCAAGATCAGGGTAACATTACGCATCTCTAGACCTCCTAATTGCCTCATTTGGTTAGTCTGTAGGTCGATTTCAAGTTTTGTCCGGCCAGCGCCGCCGCAGACGGGTTCACCGGAGCAACTCCGGTGACCATTGGGTGGTGTCGAGGACACCGTTTTGCTCAGGATAATGAGAGGAGTCGAGCCCACTAATTTCTATAGTCTCTAGGGGTCTCTGCCGTTCTTGCCGTAGCTCAACGGAGCATCGCCGGCGCTCTCTCCGGCGAGGTGACGTGGTGGAGGGGCCCGTTGCTAGTGTTGACTCGGTCCATTGCCAACGTGGCATTGGCCCCACTAGTCGGTCACTCGGGGTAGCACTAGACCGGGTACATTTAGTGTTTCGTCTTTAATTTAAATCTCGAAAAATCACCGAAACTTTACCAAAATAAATAAAATTCATTGTTAATCAGAAAATTATAAATAATATATCAAAATGCTCACAAAAATAAACTCTATTCAAATAAAATATAAAACAAAAATGTGTGTCAAAATAAAAATTCACTTATTTTTAACCCTATTAATTATGCCATTTCAATTATTTAACATGCAATCTGAATTCAATAATTAGTGGAGTTATAAAAATTAAATTTTAACTATTCAGTAACTAAGTAAAATGTTAGGATTAATTTTATTTACCATATTTGCATTAACTTAATTATTAGTAGTAATTCATAAACCCTAACTTGCAATTTACTATTTTCTTTAAATAGTAAAACCTCAAGAAAATATTATAAGCCAATGTTATTTTGGTAAATCAAAACTTATTTACTTAAACATCTTTAGTTAACAAAATGATTATTTTAAACCCTAATAACAATTATTAAACCCCGATTCTTAATTAAACCAAAATAGGAGTACTCTAATTATTAAATCTTGTGAAGATTAATAAAATGTCAAACCATTACTAATTTTGATTCAAAATAATTAGTAACCACAACTCTATTACCAATCATCATTTCAAGAGTTGTACCATAATTTAGAAACCCTAGTTTTAATTTAAGTAAGACCTTGATCCCATTATTTTATGTGTTCATCCTTAATAGTTGCAATCCTAAAACCCTAGGGGTTTAGCCCATGTGATCATATCCACTTCACCTATACCTATAAAACCCTAGTAAGAAACAAATGAATGCATACTTATGATCCACTAGCATAAAACCAAGTCACATGAGATTATCATTTCATGTCCCTATTCTTAATTAAAACCTATATGATTAACTAGTATCACCTAGGTATAAAACCTAACTTGCTAATTGGATTAGTACCATTAATCACCACTCTTATATACCATACCATTAGGATCACTCTCAATCATTAAACCCTAGTAGAACTATAATGATGAACCTTAGTACCAACCTTATGTAGTAATACATATCACATGCTCCTAATCAACTAAACCCTACTTAGGGAATGATAAGTCACTTAGCTTAGAAACTATTAGTGATTATTTAGTGAATCAAATGACAAACCATCGTAAACCCTAGTAGCTAATTTATAGAACCATCTGGATAACCATCCTTTGATATGATATCATAATCAACCATAGTAATAAACCTGCCCATACTTGTTGTATATAGAACCAATTCAACTTAATCACCCAACTAGTTCCTATTAGTGGAACTAAATGAATTCAATAGTAAACCCTAGAAAAACATAGCTCCTATGCATAGTAGTTCATATTCTTATTTAACTCTGTTCTTCAAAAGTTATTCTTTTGAAGTACAGATGTCAATCAAACCTTAGAAGCCCTATCCTTCTTTGCAATACTAAATGTTTCTTAAACAACATGTTCTTCAAAAGTTATTCTTTTGAAGTATCGTATAAGTAATCATCAACCATGTTCTGTAGAACTTAAAATTGACAACTGTTCTTTACATATTATTCCACCACTATTCTTTATGTGTAAGATTGTTATGATGTCATATATCACTTGTTAAGATGTTAATTTAACCAAACCCTAATCAGAACCTTGTTTGAGAACCATCCTAAAAGTGCAACCAACCCTAAAGAAATCTTTTCAACTCATACATCCTAAATCATCGAGGTTAGGTTACGCTCGGGACGATTGCATCTCATACTATGCATTATAGCATCTTTGCTAGCTTCTTTAAACATTGTCCTTACCGGACGATGATGGTATTTCAGAATTTGGAGTTATCACGTATCGAAGCTTTTGCCCGCATAATCTTGCAGTCAAGAAAGGCAAGTTCATCGCTTGCTCATGTCATTTGATTATTTTTATCAAACTATATGCAAAGTACTATACTTATCACTCATGCATCGAAAAGCAAAATATTATTTTCCAATTATGAATATGACTATGTGGTGGGCAATGGAACCATGGTATGTGTTGATATGGTGGAGGTTCCATTGCAATGGGTTATATCACCCTAGGATTAATTACCAATGCCGTCCGGTGATTCTAGCGCCGTACATATCGCGTTGACCATAAGATCTATAATGGCTCGGGGAAGTCAGTTGTATCTTTTCCCTTCGCACGCCAACGGATTGGTAGAGCCGGCGGGGTGTTGGAGGCACCGCCGTAGGTTGGGATAGCCTTTTAAATCCCCATCCATTAGTGATGATGGCTCTACGATCTATGAAGGATTGTCCAAAGTACACCATGAGTAAAGCCGTATTATCGGGGGAAGTCTACTGGAGGTGTGCGGGTGGACAAAAGGGTGGGTTTGCAGTCGCGGAGAAGGCAGTGATTGGCTTGGATCTTACACCTGGCCCCACACCAAGGAAGTGTGGACGGGAAAGTACACCCGGTTGGTATCAAGGATAAGTTCTCTTATGGGAAAAGTAACGCACCTCTGCGAGAGGATACCGAATTGTGACTGTCACTCCTCGTTCGGGAAGGGAACCGCGAACGCGGCAGAAAGGAACTCCACGAAGTTCCGGTCAACTCTGTGAAGACCGACGGGCATAGTTTTCAGAATAAAATAAACCTTTTGAAGAAATGTTTACAAAAACTTGCATTGGCCTATGACTTTCCGGTCTATGGCTGTAGCTAGTGCATGATACACATATTTCCTAATATGAACTTGCTGAGTACGCTCGTACTCATTCTATCTCGTTTGAACCCCCTTCTTAGAGCAAGGCACCGAAGGAGAAACTACCGTGGAACTCGAAGACAAAGGAGTCAACTGCAACGAGATGAAGAATCCAATCAAAAAATTCAATGGAGTCAACTTCTGCATCAGCTATAAGGGAAACCTAGACTAGTAATAGAAGGGAACCTTTCCCTAATCATAGCACCTAAGTAGCTAGATTTCTATAGCAAGCCAAGTAGCTCTTGAACTTAAGCTAGCAATAAGATAGATTACGAGTCGTTCTTCTGGAGCTTTATTTGAAGTTTTACCTCACTGTAAAGTAGGAGGTTGTGTGGATCTTATGTAAACTGTTCGTGTGTACTTCTATAGACATACCTTGGACTCGCATATGTTTCGTTGTACCACTCGAGAGATGTAATATGGGTGGAACGGTGTTTCACTTGTGTTATGTCAACGACTTGTGTACTACACCATGCGAGTGGTACGCCGGGTCATCACAGCTGGTATCAGAGCAAATGCTTTGACCCTAGGATTAAAACCCTTTAAAGGAGACCTATAGGTTTGGTAGTGTCTATAGGAAGTTGTCTTAGCCAAACCAACTATTCTTCTGACTTGAGATGGGTATTCACTTGAGAATAATCCTGACACACTTGAGTCAATTTTGTTATCTATCTTTCTTTAGTAAAATTAGTTAGTTATCTTGCTTCATTCCAAAATAAATAGAACACCATTGAAGCTTAAGATAATGGGTGGTAGTAGACCACAGTTGGTATACAATGCATGGTAGTCCAAAGAGAGGATACAACCATAAGTAAGATATCCTATTGGAAGAAGTATACCAATGCAAGTTATAGTTAAGTAAGAGTCATTAAAAATGTCAAATGACTGATGTTAAGTAAGGGAGATAAGTTAGATAAGGTAGTATAGGTCTATGATGAGTCAATCATAGGAGGTAAGGAAGAGTGATAGGAGTATTTAAGTCTACTTTCCATGGTAGAGTTGGTAATCATATATGAATCACTTGGGAATCATGGTATGATGGAGTAGAACATCATAAGTACGATAACAAAAGGATGATAAGGAGTAGGATTTAGGGAATAGTTCGAAAGCTTAGGCCTTAAAATCCTAATAACTCGTGCTAAGTATTCCAGAACCATAGTACTTAATTTAAAGAAGGCTTATTTAGAGCATATCACATAGAGAAATCCTAGAGTTATAGGTGGTATATTCTAAACAATCATGTGTTTAGAGTAGACATATTAGAAATAATTGTATTATAGGAAGTAGTTTTCAATAACACATATATAGGGTATACTATTTTGTTAGTACTTCCAAAGAAAACTAGGTTAACTTCAACTATCCCAGGCCATTTTGTTTCAAGTTGTCTCATTGCAAATGTGCAATTAAGATAAATGTTGAGACAAATAGTAGAAATTCACGTATTCGTGCTAAGTATCACGACCTAAACCTACCTTATGTGGTGTTATATACTACACATCTGAACCTGATATTTAGGGATGTCTTACCCAACTATTTTATTCAGGCATATCAGGATGTGTATTATAAACACAAAGCTGGATTTTCTTGGATTTTCTTGAATCTTCATTGATTGACTAGATCCATACATGAAGTTTGACTTTGATATGCAAATGCATGTTGCAATATCAAGCTCTTACTTGATGTTATAGGTCTAGAGGGTAAAGGTATTCGTGTGAGGGAGTGACGAAATCTGAAGATTTTGAAGTCAAGATGATGGTTCACTTAAAGAAGGAAGTAAAATTGTGGGAAGCAACCACAATACTCTAAAGGAAGGACCAATCAAAACTCACTTTTATCCTTAACCAAGGTGTACTTCAACATGGAAGTACCATAAAAGTGAGAAAAATAGTGAATATGGAGCAGTAGAAGTAGAGCCGTATTCATTATAGAAGAAGGGAATGCAAGTGAAGTCACTTACAATACTATTTTCATAGTGTCAACAAGTGGTTTCTTGCAAAACAAACCTTAGAAGAAGGAAAATAGACAAGTGAAGTCGCAGCTGGTATCATCAGACCGCAACTGATATAGGATAACCATGAAGAGAGAGAATGTAAAGTGAGGTATATCTTAACTTAAGCTAAGTAAGTAGCCACAACGGGTAGGTAGATATTGACAACCACAACATAACCACAACTGGTATCCAATAAGCCACATCTGGTACTAGGTAGTCTGCAGCTGGTACCAGATAGCCACAGCCTGAACATTTCTTTACCTAAAAGAAAGGGGGATTCCGCAGTTGGTATTCCACAGCTGGTATCCCGTAGCTGGTAAATATTTAATTGGAGGATTCACAATGGATACCCACAATTGTGTGGATACACCACAAATAATTCTTCGTGAGACTTTAGAAAAGTACAAAATATAAGCCAAACCAAGACTAATCTTCTAACCCTTGGAGTTTAATGATTAGAAGGAAGTAAGTTTGAAGATCATTAGTAAACTCCAAGGGGGAGAGGAAGGCTGAAGGAGAAGTATTAAGTTATGGTTTGTAGTGTGATAGACGGAGAAAAAGGTCTGAACTGAGAGGAAGTCCGATCTTATTTTTATAAGGTTGTTGGGAAGTACCCATATAAAAGTACTCTCAGGAGATTGTCAGACCAGAAGCCGAGGTTTATATATCGAAGAAGTAAGGGTTAGACCTTAACTTGAGCGGATAATTGTAATTACTCAAAACCAAGAGAACTTAAGTAAGTATTAGAAAATGAAGTTGGATGAAGAAGATGTCGGAGGACAATCGAAGCCTAAGAAGACAAAAGATTGAAGGAGTTTGACCATACCAACACTAATGATTATTAGAAAGATTCCTTTCATGGAACCTAAAGAAACCAAAAGGAAGATAACTAGTATGAACTAGAAGTCATGATTGGATGGACTAAATGAGTCTAATCCATTCGTAGGACTAAACTACCAGGACCATGCCTATTATAAATACCTTACCAAGTACCATTACTTTTGTTATGGTAGTAAGGGAAAACAATACCCTACCTTAAATAAATCTTTTAAAATTAAGGTTTGAGTATCACAGCTGGTAAATTGTAGTGCCATATTACACCGCAGCTGGATTATCGCAGCTGGTAGAACCAAGCTTTGAGTACCCAAATAGGAAGAGATCACCACAATCATTAGGAAAGTCCATTAACACAATAAGATGTCTTAATCCAAGAATTTTTGGATAGTAAGCCTATAAGCTTAGAGTGTTGGAAGAAATCATAGAATTGAAGAAAGTATGAGTGCCAGATATCAGAAGAATCTGGAAGAATCTGGACAAGGGATATATTTCACTATATCTAGTGTGATCACCATGGAGTTGAAGGATGGTGATCTGTTCAAGTCAGTTCCACGTTCCGAAACATGAGAGCGTTCGAACTTCGGGACGAAGTTCAGTTTAAGGGGGAGAGGCTGTAATATCCCAGGTTTAGAGGCAATAAAATGAGAGAACACCAAAGTGTGCATTGCATTCATGCATAGAAAATCCGGGGATTTTCGCGCTTTCAAATAAAACTTACCACGATGAATCGAAGTTTCACTTGACTTGCTCGGAATTGAAGTAGATCATCAAGTCAAGCGCTATAAACTTCACTGTGATCTTTGCTAAACCTTGTTTTGGGTAGAGATGATTTGATCTATGGATTAGATCAAATGGAATTAGATTTACAACAACACATTCTTTAATAATCAAACCCTAACTTATTAACACTTAAAAGTTAGCAACTACCTTTGTGCGTAAATTAATTCACTTATAAATAAGTTAAACCACAGGGTCTAAAGTGCATAAACGCCACACATTCTTATTTAAATCATAACTTATTAAATACATGGAATATCATAAAACTAAATCCATTTGCATTACGAATTATAGTTCAAACTATTTGAATAAAACTAACTATGAGTATTTTGAAACTCATATGATCATGCCTTGGTGAAATCAAACACCAACTATCCAAATTAAGAAATAACCTTCAACTTAACCTTTTTACCAATATTATAATGTAAATCCAATCAAATATGATATGATGACTCATCACAATAATAAGACCATCCACAAGATATTTAGTAGCAAATGCCACTTGGCTATCCAAAAATAAATCATATGAGAGGATAATCTCTATGCCATGTGGGATGAAAATATCTACATGACTTGCTTTCCAAGCTTTGCCACCTCATGCTCAAAGGATTGCTATGGATGAGGGCATGACAACTAAGCACCTTACTCATCAAACCAATACAAGAGTCACCACCTATGTGTCTTGATACTAGAGCTTGCCCAAGCCTATAAATAGAGCCACACCCTTCATCCATTTGCTCATCTTGTAGCATGATACATGTGAACAAGCACATAGAGCCACTCCATGTGAATTAGCTAGGATCAAGATGAAGAAGCTAGGAGGTGGAGGCATACCACAAGAAGAAGGTTTATCAGATTTCCTGAAGAACAAGCTACAGAATATTGCAAGGTAGAATTCCTAGGCAAACCATATATTTAGAGGATCATATCATCATCTCTTGAGTAGGATCTTAGGATATCCCAAAATATTGAGAAGTGAGAGAAGTTATAATCTAAACCATAGCCATGTTCATATAAGAATATTAGAGAAGTACTAAACCTAGTTATTCAAGTCAATATTTGATCTTGGAAGTGAGAACCCTATTCCAATAGCAATACCTTAGGAAACCAATTCCATTTCCTTTACCATTTGTTAAACCCTAGCCAATTAAACATAATCAAAGCTTATGCTTATACCCAATTCTAGCTTGTGTATTACATGAGAAATCCCAAAGAAAACCCTAGACCACATTTGAATCCAAGTACCAATTGGGATCATGAAAAGAACCCTGCCATACCTCATGCCTATTTAATACTTCAATTAGTGAAGTATTCCCAAAACCCTAAACCTTTTCCTGTAGTATCCACCCTACATAAAATATTATGTTCCCACTTGTGTATCATGGATCACAAGTATAATTCAAGATAAAGTTTGCTAAAACCAGATTAATGATTATAGAACTTTCTTAACCATCTTCTTAAACCCTAAGAACCCACATGAAATCATAAACTCATTCTATTCATAACACCATTTAATTGAAACTTCAACCATAATGAAAATAGATATGAACAATCAATATTGTTAAGCACACTAGTTTAACCTAATAATATTTTTACAATTCACATGTTCTCAATTTCAAATCCTTTAAAACAGAATTGATTCCTAAATTTAAAAGGCAATTGAGATGAACCCTAAATCTATAACTATTTTAAATTTTGAGTTGTGTCTCATGAGAACATAAAATTAATCAATTATAAAATGGTTGTTTGGAAACAAAACAATACAGTGAGTAACATTATAAAATTGTTATGACATTCAAATAATTTAGAACCTGCAACACAAAACAGTAAACCATTTGAATTCAAATAGCAAATTCAAACCAGAAAATAAAAACAGAAAAATAGAAAAAGAATAAGAGAGAGAGAGGGGCTTACCAGGCTTACCCTTCGTTGCAGCCCAGCACCGCAGCTCACGCGAAGTCCAGCAGCAGCCGCTCAGCGACGGCCCAGTCCAGCCCATGACCACTTACCGTTTCGTCGCTGGCCGAAAACAAAACGAAGGCGTCGTCTTCCTCCACGGCGTCGACAGCGCACCGAGACGCCCTGGCCACCTCACCGTTGGAGATAGGGATGACCCCGGACGCCGCAGACGAGCTCAGAACCACGACCAACCTTGCTCACGTCCGTCCTATCCAAAAAGCATCAAGATCAGCGCATAAAACCTCGCCGACGTTGCCGCCACATCCGAGCCGTCGTCGGAGAGGAAATGACCATGCCGACCTCCTCTCGGCTCTATAAATACCTCCGTAGCATCACCGTGATCTCCTTGTTCCTCGACGCTTATCCAATTCCTCTCGGCAACCCTCTATTCCTCACTATCGTGCAATCTCTCGTCGCCGGAGTTCATCACGAATCCGACCATAGAAGCCACCCCGAGCTCACCGTTTGGCCGAGGAGATGCGCCTCGACGTCGCCGTTCTATCGGCGAAGCTACGCATCAAGGGGAGCTTCGGATCAATCCAATTTCACATTTCCTTTCGGTGTACTGTGAAGGTATCGGCGAGTTCGTGCTCGATTCCGTCCACGATCTACCTCGCCGACCACATCATCAAGATCAGGGTAACATTACGCATCTCTAGACCTCCTAATTGCCTCATTTGGTTAGCTGTAGGTCGATTTCAAGTTTTGTCCGGCCAGCGCCGCCGCAGACGGGTTCACCGGAGCAACTCCGGTGACCATTGGGTGGTGTCGAGGACACCGTTTTGCTCAGATAATGAGAGGAGTCGAGCCCACTAATTTCTATAGTCTCTAGGGGTCTCCGCCGTTCTTGCCGTAGCTCACCGGAGCATCGCCGGCGCTCTCTCCGGCGAGGTGACGTGGTGGAGGGGCCCGTTGCTAGTGTTGACTCGGTCCATTGCCAACGTGGCATTGGCCCCACTAGTCGGTCACCGGGGTAGCACTAGACCGGGTACATTTAGTGTTTCGTCTTTAATTTAAATCTCGGAAAATCACCGAAACTTTACCAAAATAAATAAAATTCATTGTTAATCAGAAAATTATAAATAATATATCAAAATGCTCACAAAAATAAACTCTATTCAAATAAAATATAAAACAAAAATGTGTGTCAAAATAAAAATTCACTTATTTTTAACCCTATTAATTATGCCATTTCAATTATTTAACATGCAATCTGAATTCAATAATTAGTGGAGTTATAAAAATTAAATTTTAACTATTCAGTAACTAAGTAAAATGTTAGGATTAATTTTATTTACCATATTTGCATTAACTTAATTATTAGTAGTAATTCATAAACCCTAACTTGCAATTTACTATTTTCTTTAAATAGTAAAACCTCAAGAAAATATTATAAGCCAATGTTATTTTGGTAAATCAAAACTTATTTACTTAAACATCTTTAGTTAACAAAATGATTATTTTAAACCCTAATAACAATTATTAAACCCCGATTCTTAATTAAACCAAAATAGGAGTACTCTAATTATTAAATCTTGTGAAGATTAATAAAATGTCAAACCATTACTAATTTTGATTCAAAATAATTAGTAACCACAACTCTATTACCAATCATCATTTCAAGAGTTGTACCATAATTTAGAAACCCTAGTTTTAATTTAAGTAAGACCTTGATCCCATTATTTTATGTGTTCATCCTTAATAGTTGCAATCCTAAAACCCTAGGGGTTTAGCCCATGTGATCATATCCACTTCACCTATACCTATAAAACCCTAGTAAGAAACAAATGAATGCATACTTATGATCCACTAGCATAAAACCAAGTCACATGAGATTATCATTTCATGTCCCTATTCTTAATTAAAACCTATATGATTAACTAGTATCACCTAGGTATAAAACCTAACTTGCTAATTGGATTAGTACCATTAATCACCACTCTTATATACCATACCATTAGGATCACTCTCAATCATTAAACCCTAGTAGAACTATAATGATGAACCTTAGTACCAACCTTATGTAGTAATACATATCACATGCTCCTAATCAACTAAACCCTACTTAGGGAATGATAAGTCACTTAGCTTAGAAACTATTAGTGATTATTTAGTGAATCAAATGACAAACCATCGTAAACCCTAGTAGCTAATTTATAGAACCATCTGGATAACCATCCTTTGATATGATATCATAATCAACCATAGTAATAAACCTGCCCATACTTGTTGTATATAGAACCAATTCAACTTAATCACCCAACTAGTTCCTATTAGTGGAACTAAATGAATTCAATAGTAAACCCTAGAAAAACATAGCTCCTATGCATAGTAGTTCATATTCTTATTTAACCTGTTCTTCAAAAGTTATTCTTTTGAAGTACAAATGTCAATCAAACCTTAGAAGCCCTATCCTTCTTTGCAATACTAAATGTTTCTTAAACAACATGTTCTTCAAAAGTTATTCTTTTGAAGTATCGTATAAGTAATCATCAACCATGTTCTGTAGAACTTAAAATTGACAATCTGTTCTTTACATATTATTCCACCACTATTCTTTATGTGTAAGATTGTTATGATGTCATATATCACTTGTTAAGATGTTAATTTAACCAAACCCTAATCAGAACCTTGTTTGAGAACCATCCTAAAAGTGCAACCAACCCTAAAGAAATCTTTTCAACTCATACATCCTAAATCATCGAGGTTAGGTTACGCTCGGGACGATTGCATCTCATACTATGCATTATAGCATCTTTGCCAGCTTCTTTAAACATTGTCCTTACGGACGATGATGGTATTTCAGAATTTGGAGTTATCACGTATCGAAGCTTTTGCCCGCATAATCTTGCGATCAAGAAAGGCAAGTTCATCGCTTGCTCATGTCATTTGATTATTTTTATCAAACTATATGCAAAGTACTATACTTATCACTCATGCATCGAAAAGCAAAATATTATTTTCCAATTATGAATATGACTATGTGGTGGGCAATGGAACCATGGTATGTGTTGATATGGTGGAGGTTCCATTGCAATGGGTTATATCACCCTAGGATTAATTACCAATGCCGTCCGATGATTCTAGCGCCGTACATATCGCGTTGACCATAAGATCTATAATGGCTCTGGGAAGTCAGCCGTATCTTTTCCCTTCGCACGCCAACGGATTGGTAGAGCCGGCGGGGTGTTGGAGGCACCGCCGTAGGTTGGGATAGCCTTTTAAATC
>NC_061511.1:272614516-272754101 GCF_022539505.1 Lolium rigidum
GGCACTATTAGTATACTATGCATGAGGCTTGCAACTTGTAAGATATAACTTTCATAACTCATATGCTTTATTACTACCGTTGACAAAATTGTTTCATGTTTTCAAAATAAAAGCTCTAGCACAAATATAGCAATCGATGCTTTCCTCTTTGAAAGACCATTCTCTTTACTTTTATGTTGAGTCAGTTCACCTATCTCTCTCCACCTCAAGAAGCAAACACTTGTGTGAACTGTGCATTGATTCCTACATACTTGCATATTGTACTTGTTATATTACTCTATGTTGACAATTATCCATGAGATATACATGTTACAAGTTGAAAGCAACCGCTGAAACTTAATCTTCCTTTGTGTTGCTTCAATACCTTTACTTTGATTTATTGCTTTATGAGTTAACTCTTATGCAAGACTTATTGATGCTTGTCTTGAAGTACTATTCATGAAAAGTCTTTGCTTTATGATTCACTTGTTTACTCATGTCATTACCATTGTTTTGATCGCTGCATTCATTACATATGTTTACAAATAGTATGATCAAGGTTATGATGGCATGTCACTTCAGAAATTATCTTTGTTATCGTTTTCACCTCGTCCGGACGAGCGAACTAAGCTTGGGATGCTTGATACGTCTCCGACGTATCGATAATTTCTTATGTTCTATGCCATATTATTGATGATACCTACATGTTTTATGCACACTTTATGTCATATTCGTGCATTTTCCTGGAACTAACCTATTAACAAGATGCCGAAGTGCCGATTGCTGTTTTCTGCTGTTTTTGGTTTCGAAATCCTAGTAACGAAATATTCTCGAATTGGACGAAATCAAGACCCAGGGGCCTATTTTGCCACGAACCTTCCGGAAGACCGAAGAGCATACGAAGTGGGGCCACGAGGTGGCGACACCACAAGGCGGCGCGGCCAAGGGGGCCGCGCCGCCTATGGTGTGGGCTCCCTCGTCGCCCCCCGACTCGCCCTTCCGCCTACTTAAAGCCTCCGTCGCGAAACCCCGATGCGAAAAACCACGATACGGAAAACCTTACCGAGACGCCACCGCCGCCGATCCCATCTCGGGGATTCTGGAGATCTCCTCCGGCACCCTGCCGGAGAGGGATTCATCTCCCGGAGGACTCTACACCGCCATGGTCGCCCTCCGGAGTGATGAGTGAGTAGTTCACCCCCGGACTATGGGTCCATAGCAGTAGCTAGATGGTTGTCCTCTCCTCATTGTGCTTCATTGTTGGATCTTGTGAGCTGCCTAACATGATCAAGATCATCTATCTGTAATACTCTATGTTGTGTTTGCTCTGGGATCCGATGGATAGAGAATACCATGTTATGTTAATTATCAAGTTATTAATTGCATATGTGTTGTTTATGATCTTGCATGCTCTCCGTTACTAGTAGAGGCTCTGGCCAAGTTTTTGCTTTTAACTCCAAGAGGGAGTATTTATGCTCGATAGTGGGTTCATGCCTCGCATTGACACTCGGGACGATGACGATGAAAGTTCTAAGGTTGTGTTGTGCTGTTGCCACTAGGGATAAAACATTGATGCTATGTCCGAGGATGTAGTTATTGATTACATTACGCACCATACTTAATGCAATTGTCCGTTGCTTTGCAACTTAATACCGGAAGGGGTTCGGACGATAACCTGAAGGTGGACTTTTTAGGCATAGATGCGGCTCGATGGCGGTCTATGTACTTTGTCGTAATGCCCAATTAAATCTCACTATACTTATCATGCCATGTATGTGCATTGTTATGCTCTCTCTATTTGTCAATTGCCCGACCGTAATTTGTTCACCCAACATGCTTTTATCTTATGGGAGAGACACCTCTAGTGAACTGTGGACCCCGGTCCATTCTTTAATACTGAAATACAAATCATCGTCAATACTTGTTTTTACTGTTTTCTCTGCAAACAATCATCTTCCACACAATACGGGTTAATCCTTTGTTACAGCAAGCCGGTGAGATTGACAACCTCACTGTTTCGTTGGGGCAAAGTACTTTGGTTGTGTTGTGCAGGTTCCACGTTGGCGCCGGAATCTCTGGTGTTGCGCCGCACTACAACCCGCCGCCATCAACCTTCAACGTGCTTCTTGGCTCCTCCCTGGTTCGATAAACCTTGGTTTCTTTCATATGCCATCTTACCCCTGTGACAATCAAGCTTTGATCATTGTTGCATGTATGGCACTTCATAATTTTATCAGGGACAGCCACTTGAGAGATAAAGAGTTTGATAGATGTGAGCGTGATGAGTACTACATGCCAGGGGATCTACTACCTCCACTTACTGGTCGTGTATCTAACATTGTGCATGGTGATGATGCTCTCATGAAAGTAACCAGGGAGAGAATAGCTGATGGGTTATTGGCAGCTACAGATGAAGTTTAGTTTTACGCACTACTCACTTTCGGGTGATGGTTGATATACGTTTTGGATGATGGTTGGTAATTGAACATGCATTTTGGATGATGGTTTCAATTTCTCAAATATTTGTATACATATTTGTCATTTCGATGAAACCCCAACAGAACCAATAACTAGAACACGCACAAATGAAGACATGCATAACGTACATTTTCAATTAATTACGGCTCGTAAAACTGCCTAAATATCAAAGTAAACAAACTGACAGATTTTGATTCTCAGATCCCACAACAGGGTAAACAAACAGATAGCTTCTGATTCTCAAAAATCAAGAATCACAGCTAATTCTCAAGAATCAGGATTGACAGCAGAATCTCATAATCCAAAGCCCAAACAAAGGGGGTCCAAAGGACACGTTTTAGGGGGTCTTTGTACTACTACCTCCATCCCAAAGCTTAAGAAAGTCAAACCAAGTAAAATTTGACCAAACTTTTAGAATAATCTATCAACAAATATAATATTTTGTAGATATCATATAAAAATTTATTTCATTATCTATTTAATAATATTAATTTTGTATTTTGCATGTTAATAATTTTTGATAAAAAAATTAGTTAAACTTAATATAGTTTGGTTTTCTAAAAATAATATAAGCTTTAATTAATCTTTAGGATGGAGGTAGTAGTACGTGTATAAGGCAAGTTAAACCTGCTGCTAGCTATATGCACGCACGGGGTTGCCGCCGGCGGCTGGCCGGCAGGCCGCCACGCCCGGCCCCAGCTAAATCAACGGCCGAACCGGCGCAGAAACATACCTACCTGGCCTACTGCTTGGCAAGCATGTTGTTTGTTTCTAAGCATCATTCCATTCTTAATTACATTCGCAAAACGAACAAACACCTTTCAAGCAGCGCGTCAATGGCAGGCCACCCCGTTGCATATATGAGTATTTGAATGAATCGTACTGTGTTGAAAATTACACAAGTGGGCTCGACCATCGCGACATGTGACAAGGAAAAACGCAGGATGGCGATGAAGAGGAAGGTGCGTAGCCAGGGTCCAGATTGCGGCCTGCGTTGCCGGACGCCGGTCGGTCCGTGGCGGACCTTCCGTCCTGGTGGTGGGCGTCGCCGGCGGCGGCCCAGCGTGTGTTAGTTTGCCTCTGCTTTTGGAGAACGTGGCTGATTGCTTAACTAAAGCATTTGTTGGGCTACAATACTAGTCCGTGACTTCGGTTGTTGGGCTGATGATGGACCTTTTTCTCTCATATCTACAGTTTCTTTTTCTTCGTTTCTTTTGAATGAATCTTCCCTCTCAGAAATTCCGAAATGAAGTCGGAGGCCCTTCCCTTTTTGAAATACCACATTATATTAAGCAAACAAGCCGCCTCATTAAAAACGTTCCAGTCCCCTTCGGTACCCTGGTAAGAAAAAGAGTGCGTCAAAAATTTGCTGCTGCTAGTTCACAAAGAGGTTTACATCATTGGCAAGGAGCCCAGCAATACAATCAGGAGGATCCTCAAACCAAAATGAAGTCGGAGGCCCTTCCCTTTGCATTTGTACTGACAATATTCAGAAAATATTATACTCCCTTCATGCACAGCAAGTGCCGCTGATTTAATACAAAGTTGTTGTACTAAATCAACGTTACTTTTTTCGATAATGAAATCAACGTTACTTAATATGGATTGGAGAGTAGCTACTTTTTAGACAAGAGTTTCAATAAGTAGGACATCAGGATGCAACAGTCTCATCCAACCACAGAAAATAGACCAGACAAAGGCCAATCCATGATTGACCATACTGCACATCGCATATCAAATTGGGAATTGGACAATACACACACACAAAATCAGAGGGGGCATGTTACAGGAAAACTGTGATGAAGAAAAGTGCAAACTGCGTTGCTTGAAAGCTCTCTTAATAAAGACTATTTTTTACTGCTGACAACTTTAAGACTCCTTGCGTCCATTTGGAGGTTGTACCATAAAACCCTTTTTTCCAGGGGAAATCTCGATAACCAGCATTTTGATGGCCCAGAAGCCTTGTGGTTGGAATAGAATGAGTGCATTATTATTATTGCACATGAAAAGCACCTCATGGGCCGAGTTTTTTTAAAACAAGGCACAAGAGAAGCCTATTTTATTTTAGCAGTCCCTAACGGTGTGCACTTCTATTCTCTTTCCTAGTTTTTTTTTGATAAATGCAATGTATTAATATTAAGATGATACTAATTACACCTAGCCTTTGAAAAAAAAATATCTCTAGAGCAAGTCTAGACATCCAGGATGCACACAGGCCAAAAAAAAAACTAGTTAGGTGAATCACTAGAGTTTGTGTGATCCACACAGGCAAAAAAACTAGTTAGGTGAATCACTAGAGTTTGTGTGTTCATGCTGCCTAATGATGATGACAAATCCTCTGTTTTTTAACGTGCTAGAGTGACAACGTAAATCTATTACACCTAAAAATTTCAAATCTCCTCGGTCGATGTGTGAATGGTGTGTTTCTGTTTCATTGTTCCTATTTAGCATTCTACACGTGTTTTATTCTTCGATTGGTTGTCCAGCAAATCGAGTGTGATAAAGTTATGTACTTACCGATGATCCCGGAAGTAAGGATGATATTTTATTCTCATTTGTGTTCGCATATGATTGTGTATTGCCATCCTTACTTAATGAAGATATATGTTAGGGTTTGCAAAGATGAAACAGTGTAAATAATAGGGAGGAGAAGCGGTGGTGAAGAGAGAGGCAAAACCATAGGGCACACAAGGGATATGCATATTAGGGTGTTGATGAGGATACCAAAATTTGATAATGTTTAGAATATAGATCGTGTTATGAGGAGAAGCTACCTATGCATAGGAGCCCTCTGGTTGAGAGGATGTAGTTCACATTAATACTTTCTTACATGTTGCACCACATTATATCAGATTTGTGAAGCTTGTAGATTAGCGATGTTCACCTCAACCTAGAGGTATTTCAATACTGATAACAAGTACATCTATCTCAACTTCCGACTCGGGGACCAGTTTCTTACTTGGAAATCCAGAATGATATCTAAGGTTGGCCATATGACCTTGGTGAAGGCGGCCCTAACCTGTTTATGTCTTGTGCTTCGTTGGTTTTGCTTGTCAAAACCGATACTAGGCTTGTTAACGGATAGTTAGACGTGCCTTCCCAATGCTCTTATGTGTTTTCTTTGCTATCAGTGTGACGAAACCACGTCCCACTTGCTCACTGGTTGTTCGTTCTCACGCACCTTGTGGCACGAGGTCCTTTGTTGGATCTGATCATCTGCCTGACTGCCCATAGTTGGGGAAGATTTTGTTGAGTGGTAGGAGCTAGCCATTCACCACAAGTTCACCGTGACACGGAATGTGACCTCTTACATGATCATGCATTCATGCTTATGGTTTGATGGATAAAGAAGTACTGAAAAGCAACAGTCTTTGCAATAAGCAACCAAAAGTTGTCTATTAAATTGAGGCTTATGTTTGGGTCAATGATGGCATGAAAGGTCCGAGGGATATCTGCAAACCAAGCCTAGTTCCTACTTCCTAGTGTGTTACATTGGTGACTAGGGTGTCACCTGTTACGGAGTAAAAAAAATTTTGGACCTCTACCTCTCTTTCTATGAATGCACCAAACACAAAGAACCTTGGATGGTTAGGAGGATGGTTGTATCCCCAAAGAAACCCCAGGTTTGAGATCTGTGTGTCTCATAAAGGCGGAATATTCAGTCCGTGGGAGGCGACGTTCCCGTCGACAGCGAGGCGCCTCTGGTGACTTCGTCAATTTCAAGATCCAATCCACCGGCTCAGTCTTTCGAAGGTGCTCATAGGGGTAGGGTGTGCGTGTGTGCGTTCATAGGGGTGAGTGTATACGCGTGTATGTGATCGTCTGCGTTTGTACTGTGTTTCTCAAAAAAAAAAAAGATTTTGCGTTTTCTCGTGAGAAAAATGTGGCATTTTGCAAAATTATAATTGTGCCGGCGAATTCTATGAAATATCCCCTGCCAGGAAAATCAGTGGCTCGTGTTGTGACGGTAATGCGGTATGCACATACATCATAGGAAATGGCCATGTTGACGTGGCTTTTAGCTTGAGCACGAAAAACTTGGGCTGTGCCCTGGGGTGAGCCGATTGGCCGTAGGATGAGGCGCGTGTGAGCCACACCACGCCAGGCTACGCCTTCTTCCGCCGCACACACCGCCCCGGTCACCCCCTCTCTGAAATCACAAACGCGCGTCATCCCCTCCCGGGCCACCGCTCGCATTCTCACGCCCATGGCCACGGCGGCCTCGCCGCCGGCGGGGCCAGCAGCTTCCTCGCGGGCGTCGGCGACCCGCTCCCGCGCTGGCCGCCTCTCTCTCCCCGCGGCCCTCCCGGCGGACGGCCGTGGTGACAGCGCCACCACCTACAAGGAGCTCGGTACGTTCGCCATTGCAGTTCTTTATTGTAAAGAGTAATGCGAGGATAAGTGAACTGCCTCGAAATCTTGTGATGATCCGTCTACTCTAGTCACGTTGGCTTTTGTAGATGATTCGTGGTAACAGTGGTTCTGCTGCTAGTAACAAACCTTTTTATAAAATGGTCTGTTTTTTTCGAGGCCGGGATACCTTTTTATATCAACAAAAGTCGAAACTGTTTTACTGCAGAGCTTAATGTATTGACGATTATATGGTCCTAGAATTTTCCTGATTTCGATCAGTCCCTTATTCCTTAATGTGCAGCTCAATTTGGGCCAAATGTACAACCCAAATGTGCCAAATTTACGAGCCAGATTTGAGCATCTTACACTGGCATCTGTTTGTTGCTTATGTTAAGGTCTGTACTCCTGGAAGAGGAGGATCGAAGATGCAGTTATCCGGGTCGAGATGACTGCATCCAACGCATTGAAGTGGGAGGAAGCACAGAGGATCAAACATGAGGAAGTATTGCAAAGCCGCAGCTTGTGGGACAATCCAGCCAAGTCACATGAGGCGCTCTCTGCTCTCTCCGATGCCATCAGAGCGGTTGATCATCTCAAAGACCTTCTATATAAGGTGCTTGCTTAGATGCGTAATGTGAGTTCGGTGAACTGTTTTGCTTTGTCCCAAATTTGAACAAGGAAATACTCTTTGTATAGCATGCTGGCTCTGGCACAAGGACCATGCTTCAGAAACGGAACATGGACTAAACAATATGCCCAGTTACTTCCCTTCACAACTCATTGGGATTATAAATTAGAGTGTCCTTACTTTATGTGCTTTGATTCTCAACTGTGGAAATGCTGGATTAGAATTTAGCATATTTTGTCGCGGATGCTCATTAGATATGATCTGCAGGCTGAAGAGGCCAAGTTGATAAGTCAACTGGCAGGGATGGATGTCATAAATGGAGAGCTATTTAAGCAAGCATACAATATCTCTTTGGATGCTAGTGAATTTCTAGATCGTTACGAGATGTACAAGCTTCTTAAGGGTCCCTATGACAAGGAAGGAGCTTGTATCATTGTCACTGCTGGATCAGAGGGTGTTGCTTCAGAGGTCAGTTGATTGTAGTGACATTGGATAAGTCGAATATTGATCAGCGTGTGATGATGGTAGAATAGCGCGGCGCTGGAATAACATTAATCATAATACTACTTTAGTATTATGAGTAATGCTACTATCCAAGTCATTTTCATTGATTTGTTTGTTAATTGAATTTGTGTAACATGTTATTGAGACAACAGACTATGATACCTTGAAAAAGGTGGAGTAAAGGAACTAATCTAAAGGATGCCCATTCTAAATATTCTTCCAAATCGTAGTCCATAGTTGTCAGCACTTCAATGATTTAGTATAGTAGTCCTTTATCCGAAGTAGTACTTTTATCAAATTTGATTATCCCCACCTTTTTGAAATCTTGTTAGTATTTTCTGATTTCAGCTATGGACAGAGAAGCTATTTGGCATGTATACATGTT
This sequence comes from Lolium rigidum, assembly GCF_022539505.1. NCBI lineage: Eukaryota > Viridiplantae > Streptophyta > Magnoliopsida > Poales > Poaceae > Lolium > Lolium rigidum. The sequence continues at coordinate 272,622,844 of NC_061511.1, forward strand.
GGGCACGGAGGCAAGGTTGCAAACAAGGACTGATTGAGCAGATTGCATCAACAAGTGGTAATATCCAGTTTGCAGCGATGGAGATTGAATCAGAGTACATGTTTGGCATTCTTTCTGGAGAAAAAGGAATGCACACAATGATCAATTCTTCCATTGAAAACTCTGGCACTGAGGAGGTGATTAAATTATCTATTCCTATCTGTTACAAATCTTAGCATCTTTTTTCAGTGCAAGCAATTAAACAGAAAGGTTATATCACTAAAACCCTACTCTGATCATTTTAACAGAACTGAGTGCAGTTACGAATATAACTATGCCAGCCAGCGACTTGTCAAATATAGAATAGCCACCTAGATACTTAGTAAAAACCTTAAGAACTGGAGGACATGGCTTCATTCTTAGGGCACGCACAATGGTATAGAAGGCACGTTCTTTCTTAGCCCTCCAAGTCATATAGACAAGACAATAAATATAAGTGGTAGAAAAGGCAACCTTCTCTTTTTCTAAGAGATCATCATGTAGTTAAGAAAAGGCAACCTTCCCTTTTTCTTTGTTCTCTCTCCGCCAACTAAGCAAAAATCTGATGTGGTAGCTGGGGGAAGGCTGACATCACCCCATTGTACATGCTCCTACTTTTTTTTACTCAATATCAAAGTAATTATCAATATATTGCTTGAAAATTCAGCATTTTCTTACAACCAATTATGTTATTGTAAATCAGAGCACATAATTAACACTACGTAAAGTCCCATTTGTGACCTTTGGGCTCCGAGTTCTTCAATATTAACTCTCCCAAATTCAAATCCTTTGCGTTTATGTGATGGAGAAACTGTGGTATGATGGTCTGGAGGTCCAACTGTGTGTGGTTTTTGGCATAAACTTCTTGTCCTGTTTTACATCAGAAGAGCATTTTTACCATGATCTTTTTCTTGCGATTCTTAACACTATCAGAATACTTTTGTATGCTGATCTTTTTCTGACGATGATTTATATCAGAATGGCTAACTCTAAACCTACCAAAGCTTCCAGGCAATTTCAGCTAGAGTCGATATAATTCCTCTCTTCTTGGATAGACCACTTAATTTTCACTTGGATGACAATGATCTGGAGATTTCTCCTTCTCTCAGTGAGTGTGGAAATCCAGGTCGACGAAATGGTGCTACTGTGAGAGTTCAACACATACCAAGTGGAGTTACTGCTGAAAGCTCAGGTACTGGAACTAAATGCTGAATGTTTATTGATGTGTAAACCCACGCATAGCTGCAGGCTAAATGTACTGTTGTGGTTTCTCTACAGGTGAAAGAAGCTATTTTGCAAACAAGCTGAAAGCCATGAGCAGATTGAAAGCAAAGCTCCTCGTTATAACAACAGAATTAGGAGCGCCAGGCACGAAGATGATCAACATACAGGCTGTAGAGGAAAGATACTACCGCGAGACAAGACGATATACGTTTGGGCCCCAGGAATTGGTCCATGATCTAAACACGGGCATCCAACTGTCAGACCTCAACTCGGTCCTGGAAGGGGACATTGAACCATTCATCAGAGGTCGTATTATTTCAAGACATGGATGACCATACATTGACACGCCATAATATAATCCACAAGTTCTGTAAATCCATTTTTGCTGATACAGATATAGCACATCACCAGAGGATAACTTCTGTAACATGGATCACATTTCAAGCCAAAAGAAAGGCAAGATATATCAGGTATAGCAAAGAGCAGGTTCTTACCGGCCGGTTGTTGCCATTCATCTGCTGGATGTAGATGCTCTTGAAATATGCTGCAATTTGCTGCCACTAAACGCACGACAAATAAACGCACGTTTGGTGGACCCACGGAGGTAATCTTTTGTTGGATGAATGTTTTCATTATGCTGTGACTTTTTGCTATGTTTTTACGCAATGTGTGTGTGTGGGTGGGTTAGCTGAGTGGAAAATTTTATGGCCCGACCAACCAACGCGTGTGTCAACACCCGGATTTTTAAGTCCAGATGCCTATTATGCCATACATCGCAATCCCAGGAAGATTGTTGTTGCGGGACATAACAGTTGATATCATAAGTCATCATTCATTACAAACCATAGTCGTCTTACAAATAAAGATCACATGATCCAATATTACACAAATAGTTGATCTAATGATCAACGCACACATTACATAGCGGAAGCGTAGTAGTAGTGGACTATCTAATCCACAGGTCAACGCTTGACGTCAAAAGATACTCCTAGTTGTCGTAGACGTCCTGCTGGCCGTCGTCTTGATACTGCGGCTCCTCTTCATAGTCTGGCCATTTGAATAACCAGGGATACAGCCGTGAGTACTTTAAAGTACTCACAAACTAGTACTAGTGTAAGTACCATCAAGTTTATTAATAGGGTGCTAAGCTCTAGGTTTATTTGCATAAAGCCAATTTTAGTTCATAAGCATTTGATAAAAGACTCTTCAGTTGCTAACTAACTCAAGTGGGAACATTAGTGTCATTCCCACAACTCAGTTGTGATTCAAGTCAAGTCACCATTCAAATCATCAACCCTTTTCAAGAAAACATCTGACAATGGAACAGTATGGCATTTCCAATCGTCCGTAACCGTGGACACGGCTATTCGAATAGGTTTACACTCTGCAGAGGTTGCACACTTGTGCCACAACATTTGATTACATCCGTCGGGGATAACCCTGAATCATCGTAACTCAGTACGCGGATCATCAACCATAACCTTTCACTTACATACCCTAGTATAGGTACCTCTCCCCATGAGCTTGGCCTCCCAGTGAAGACAAACCGTCTGCCTGGGAACTGCACAGGGCTTGGGCCGTACATTCACCTCATTTAACATTATTTCACTTTCAACGGAGGCAGCCTCGGCATAACCCCTATGATGCTTGTTTAGAGGGAACCCATACTAAGATGCATAAACTTCCAGTTAAGCCCTACCCATAATCAGGTATTGTGGGGGTACTCTATAATTGGAAAGGTATCGCATCCAAACCCAACCATCAGTTTTTGGAAAAGTTCACCATGTCATTCAAGTCACATTCACCTTAAAAGTCTTTCAATAGAATGACTCATCATTCCAAGGTTTTCAAAGTCATTTCACTTCACAAGTTCCCATCTAGAGTAGTCAATTTTATTTGTTAGCACTAGCAACTAGTCATGAGGGGTGCTAACTATCTTGTAGCTCTCTAGGCTAAATTTGATACTCTTGCTCTACTCTATACATAGACCAAAGTTAACTATAAAAGTAAGCTTTGATAAACAAGTAAAAGCTTGCAAGGTAAAAACTTGGGATTGGAGCATTGCACATAAAGTAACAATGTAATGGTGCCTTGCTCTAGTAGAGCTTTGCACTTGCAAGAATATTAGCTTGCCTTGGTTGGTGTACTGATCAAAGTGGTCTTCCTCTTCCTGGAAGTAGACCTCCTCCTCCTGGTACTCCTCGGTACTAGCGTCTAAAAACGGATACGAGGTAACAATCACCAAACAAGGTTTAAGAGCTAGACTAAGCACACACAAAGTTCACACAAACTAATCTATCATCACCACATTGCTAACATGTTGGTTGACTTTGTTTTCTTCTTTAAGAAAAATAATTTCCTCTCATTACAAATATTGAAATTACGATTTCTCTTTAGTTCTTGGAGAAATAATTTCCCCTCATTGAATCTTGTTAAGATTTAAGTTCCTCAAATAAATAATATATGAACCCATGTTGACCAAGGTCATCCATTCATAATCATCATTTGGTAAAATGATTTACATAAGGTAGAGTACCTCATGCAATTTAACACTACCATACCTATAATTTAATATCACCAAATAATTCAATATGAGATTAGGTAGACCATGGTCACTAACTCATGTTGAGTTACTTGAGACAAGATTTAAATGAGGGAAAACCTCTCAGATGATTTAACAAATAGTTTTGGACAATATCAATGGACTAGAAATAGCCATAGAGCCATTATTTAATCGGACCATGATCATACAAAGTAACTTGGTGATATTTTTACATAAACATGTACAGTATGTGAAATGTGATTTATGAGAGTTGGAATCAACTCAAAAGCATTTTTGGTTGATTTTTAAATAAAGTTTAGAGTTTGAAAAGGCCCTGCCTTGTTATTTTTGTCACATTAATTCTACAAAAGATCAAAGGTTGAGACCAGTGGGGTTGGGTAGATCTTTTCACAAGCTTTCCAACCATATGCAATTCATCAAATTTGGTTTAGCCAAATTGATTCTATTCAATTTTGAAAAAGCATCTGAGAGCTAATTAATTTAAAACAGAAATTTGAAATTCATACTTTGGGCAAGCGCGGGAAACGTTACTGGGCCGAAACGGTTTAAACAGAGGAATCCAGCCCACCACGCGTCCCGCACGCTTGGGCTGCCTGACATGGTGGATCCACCTGTCAGCCTCACTTAACAGGCGAAAGGGTATGGTTCTGTCTGCGCCGCACGATTAGAACTCGATCCAACGGCTCTCATTCATCGTCGTCGACGGTGAGAGGAGCTCACTGGCGCGGCGCATGTGTGGGGTCGGAGAGCTCACCGGAGCTCCGGCGATGGTCGGCGAGGTGCGCAGGGTCGTTGTCGATGACGGCGAACCTCCTGGTAACGGCGTCGTGTCCTGGGGCGGCTCCAATTGTCGGCGATGTCTGCGGCGGTGTGGCGGCTCCGATGAAGCAATTGGGCGGCGGTGGTGGCTAATGTCGAGTGGCGAGTGAACGAGGAGGGTCAGAGAGGAGAGGGGAAGGTGTTGGGGTGGTGAGTTGAGCGAGGGGAGTCCCCTTTTCATAGCGGCGGAGCGAGGCCGTGGGCTGCGGCGAAGTCGACCACGGCGACATGGCTACAACGGCGTAGAGGGGTAGGCGAAGGCGTGGCACTGTTCTGCGGTTCCTGGCGGTCCTCCTGGCGGCTGGGCGGTGCGTAACGCGGTCGGGAGCTCGCGGTGTACTGCGCGTCCGTGGCGGGGGGCTTTTTCTTCTCCGGCAACGGCGGGCGCTGGTCGGGGACAAGGAGGTGTCCATGAGGTTCCTGGTGCAGTGGGGAAGCTCAAGGCGGAAGAGGGGGTCCAGGGGAGGTCTGCAGCATCGAGGTGACGCGTGCTCTGGCGCGTCCAGGGACGGCGCCCATGCCAACCCTGGCATGCCCTGGACGTCGTGGGCACGACGTGTGTTGGTCGCGGTGTTGCGTTTCTCCGACAATGGCTAGCCCAGGCTTGTTCAGTAGAGTGAGGTGGAGCTGGGGGACAAGGTTGGCAGGGTTGGAGATGAAGGGAGGGAGAGATGGCAACGTGTATGTGAGGTGTGGCCGGCATGGCAATGGCATTGCCATGTCTGCCCACTTCTAGGGATGCAAGTAGGGGCAAAGTGCTGGAGGGGACCAGGGGACAAGTGTGAAGCAAGTTGTGCTCAAAATTCGGCCAAACACTATTTCAAATAGTGAAATTTGATTTGGGTTGATTCTTGCTCACCATGTGTTTGATACAATGGCCGCATGAAATGAATTTGCAAAATTTTGAATGAAATTTGGTAGAGTTGCTTCATGTGATCAAAGACACACAATGGTGGTGGTGGTGTTCAAAATTAAATTGATTTGTGAAATTTCAAAATAGGTACTAACTTGAATCTGTTAAAAAGTTCCAACTTTGCTTGATCATAACTTTGAATCTAGCAAGAATTTGCAGGGGTGTGATTTACCAAAGTTGTTCACCTTGATGTGGTCTTGGATGAGGTGCAAAGAGTTGGAATTTTTTGGTTTGAAAAACTCTTAATACAGAGGCTCAAAGTAGGCATCAGGTTAAAATTGGCAGTTTTGACCATTAGTGCATGTGAGCACAATCTGACTTCAAATTTGATTTTATTTGAGTTTCTTTGGTTCCAAAAGTGTTTATAAGTGTTTAGTAGCATTCTCCAACTAATGGAACAAACCAAATTGGTCTAGGTTAAAGATTTTCAAAAATGGCATAAACCATATGCGAGGGTTTTGGGATTTTTCTATTTTCTTTCTTTTCTTCCTCTTTGATTTGCTTTGTGAGCTTCAAAGGATCAAGTTAGGGTTTTAGGTGGTAAGCATTAGCACACAAACAAATATCATGGCATTCACACCAAAATTCAAACATGAGTACTATGCATAGCACATGTGTTAATAAAAGTTTTTGTTAGTTCTAAAATTTGAGTAATTGAAAATCTTCTTCTTCATTGATTTAAAATTTGGGATGTTACAGCGTGGCACCGGCCACACATAATATGCATTTCCTGGTACACTGATTGTTGGATTAAACTTGGGCAACCAAAAATTTCATCTAGCAGAATTTTGGTCCACGACAAAAGCCATACATCCACATCCATAATCAGTGATGTCCTAAGTATGAAATATATTTAGATTTTGCACGTGAGTATAGAATACATCATGAACAAAACAGGATGCCAATATCCAGAGTATGATAAACACGGAGGAAATATGACCGTTGCCTACGTAGCTCCCTCCCCTCTCCCCAGCGACCAGTGTGGCCCTACGGTGGAAGCGCGGGAGGCATCGGCGGGCGGCCCTTCGCCAGTCCCTTCCTCGCTAGTGGTCAGGCAGTCTTGCGGCTCTCACTGTTGAATATATAAGCAAATATACATATGAAATAATGCGTACAAGTAATTGATAAATCATGACTATGAAAATAACAAATAAACTAATCGTGCAGACTAGTAAGGTAGATGAACAGATCACATCTAAACAAGACAAACCGATCGCATGTACCACAGAAACTAGAAGAAGAAACTCTAACAGAAACTGAAAGAGAAACGACAAGATCTCATACTTCGCAGCAGCGTCGTTGTCACCCATGTTGAGGTTGTCGAAGAAGTCGCTGAGGTCCGGGAAGAAGTTGTCGGTGTGGAGAAACTCGTCGTCCGATGACGATGTCGTGATGCCAGTAGTCGCGCTGGAGCGCTCCCCAAAAACCTGATTGCCCCTCACCCGTACAGGTTCACGAGAGGCAGGGTTCCGGAGGCCTACTATCCCGGCAGTCGGTGCACGCCGAGGGACGGGATGAGGAAGACGAAGGCGGCGGCGCAATGAACTGGAAACAGTTAGTCGCGTATATGTCTCTAAGAGGCGGCTAGGGTTGCGCAGGGTCTTATGTAGTGCGGTTCGAGAAGGTCGTGGGGCGCGGCCCACGTCCGAGTCGGCACAGCCACGATGCAGAAAAACCGGAAGGCAAAACGGCTGTGTTAACGTCCGTTAATGACTCGTAATTGATTACACAATTAATTTCCAAACAGCAAAAAAGATAAGCTCGGCTCGGCGAGATTCCCGCAACCCGCGGCGCGGCGCGGCGCGTCGTGACGAGGCGAGGCGGGCGGCGGAGGAGGAGGAGTGCGCGAGGGCTCTCTCTCTCTCTTCTCACTCACTTACTAGAACTGGAACAGCCCATTATATACCACTCCAACTCTCTCCCAACTAGCAATGTGGGACTAAACTTTAGCCCCTACTAGTGCTGCCACTGATTTTTCGAATGGGCCATGTGAGTTTCAGAATTTGATAATGGGCCATGGGCCAAAGGCCACATGCCCAAAATTCCAGCAATCCCCCACAAACTCTCATTGGCATATCTCACCAATAAATTTCCAGAACACTGTTTTATATACCGGTATGTTGTGGAGACTGTTAAGTTGAACTTCCACTTAAACCTTCATATTATACTAGATTGCAACTTGGATAGTGGACTATGCCTTGAACTACAAGTTTTCTGCGCACTAGCTTCATACAAAGCCTAGACCGATACTAGGCTGCCGCGAGGCTTCCTCGCGGTTTGGAGATTATACGTCATACTCCAGGGCCTTTCATGAGTTTACTAGAGAGCACCCAACTCTCATAGATTGCAACGTTTAACAATCAGACTCATATATGTGTGTTCTTCAGAAGATGTTCTGCAGGACAACATCTCTGCTAAAATAAGCCACTTAGAACACATTAGGATAATTATCAACCTACCATGCAGATTAGGAGAGTATGTCATCTTATGGAGTGGTAAGATTGCTATAAGGATATATACTCTCCTCCCAGCTGACCAACAGCTTGTCTCCCAGCTCTAATTCACGGGATCTCCGATCACATAGAGTGGGTTACCACCGTGGGCAGCTCATACTGTGGGTCTCATACCCATCTCCCTCGATGCATTTTCTATCACATTTCGTGATAGTTGCTTTGTGAAGGGGTATGCCATGTTTCTAGATGTATGGATATAATCCAACGCTATTACTCCGGAGTTTCCTCACATGCCTTGATGACTTCATATTATCCTTAGAACTATTTACTTTGACGATCACAGTTTGATTATCACAGTTCATAGGAATAGCGGGTATTGGTTTCTCAACCACAGGTAAGTCCATCAAGAGCTCACGAAGCCACTTTGCTTCAACAGTGGCTGTGTCTAAAGCTGTGAGTTTTGCTTCCATAGTTGACCTCGTAATGATGGTCTGCTTGCAAGACTTTCAGGAAACAGCGCCACCTCCAAGTGTAAACAAATAACCACTTGTGGCCTTAGTCTCATCAGCATCAGATATCCAATTTGCATCACTATAACCCTCAAGTACCCTTGGATACCCAGTATAGTGAATGCCATAACTTGCAGTGTCTTTCAAATAGCGCAAAAATCTCTCAAGAGCATGCCAATGAACATCTCCAGGTCTAGACACAAAACGGCTGAGTTTACTTACAGCAAAGGAGATGTCAGGCCTCGTGGCGCTGGCTAAATACATAAGCGAGCCAATGATCTGCGAATATCGCAATTGATCTCTAGCAATTTTTTTATTCTTACGAATTATCGCACTAGGATCATAAGGCGTTGGAGAAGATTTGCAGTCGCTATACCCGAAGCGACTCATGATCTTTTCCACATAATGTGACTGAAGCAATGTAATCCCACCATCGTCATCCTTTAGCAGGTTGATGTTTAAGATCACATCAGCTACTCCTAAGTCCTTCATCTCAAAACAACAAGATAGGAACTCCTTGACCTCCTTAATCACAGTAAGGTTGGTCCCAAATATCAATATGTCATCGACATAGAGACAAAGAATAACTCCCTCGCCCCCACCATGGCGATAGTATACACACTTGTCGCCTTCGTTTACAACAAAGCTTTCAGCGGTTAAAGTTCTTTCAAACTTCTCATGACACTCGCTTAGGCGCTTGCTTAAGCCCATACAAAGACTTCGATAATTTACACACCTTTCCTTCTTGACCATCAACTACAAATCCATCAGGCTGCTCCATATAGATTTCCTCTTCAAGCTCTCCATTTAGGAAAGCAGTCTTAACATCCATTTGATGAACGAGAAGACCATCTGAGGCAGCCAAGGATAGTAGCAATCGAATGGTGGTCAATCTGGCAACAGGTGAGTATGTATCAAAGAAATCTTCACCTTCTTTCTGGGTATAACCCTTGGCCACAAGACGTGCCTTGTACTTTTCAATAGTACCATCAGGTCTAAGCTTTTTCTTGAACACCCATTTACATCCTACAGGTTTGCACCCATAAGGACAATCAGTAATTTCCCAAGTTCCATTAGCTAAGATGGAATCCATCTCACTACGGATAGCTTCCTTCCAGTAGTCAGCATCCAGAGATGCATAGGCTTCTGAAATAGAAGTGGGAGTGTCATCCACGAGGTACACGATGAAATCATGTCCAAAGGACTTTGCAGTCCTCTATCTCTTGCTCCTTTTGGAAGCTTCATTGTCATCGTCCACAGGATTATCAAAGTGTTCTATAGCCATGGTAGGTTCAGGAAATAATTCCTGAGTAGATGAACTGGGCATCTCCTGAATTGATGAGCTAGACGTTTCTTTCATAGGAAATATGTCCTAAAAGAAATTCGCATCATTCGACTCCATAATTGTACCAACATGCATGTCGGATACCTCAGATTTTACTATCAAAAATCTGTAGCCAATGCTATGAAATGCATATCCCAGAAGAACACAATCCACGGTTTTTGGTCCAAGTTTTCGCTTCTTGGGTATCGGCACATTTACTTTCTCCATACATCCCCAAGTTCGTAGGTAAGAGAGTTTCAACCTTTTCCTTTCCCATTCCTCAAAAGGGGTAATGGTTTTGTTCTTTGTGGGGACACGGTTTAGGACATGACATGCAGTCAATATCGCCTCCCTCCACCATGCCTTGGATAGACCCGATGTATCTAACATGGCGTTAACCAAATCAGTTAGAGTACAGTTCTTTCTTTCGACCACCCCATTTGACTGAGGTGAGTAGGGAGGCGTCCTCTCATGGATAATACCATGTTCCGCACAAAAAGAATCAAACTCGTTGGAAAAATACTCTCCACCACGATCAGACCTTAGCCGCTTGATCTTTCGATCAAGTTGGTTTTCTGCTTCAGCTTTAAAGATTTTGAAGTGATTAAGAGCTTCATCTTTAGATTTCAGGAGGTACACATAACAATATCGAGTAGAGTCATCAATTAAAGTCATGAAGTATCTTTTCCCTCCTTTTTGTTAATTCACCATTCATTTCACAAAGATCCGAATGTATAAGCTTCAGCGGTGCCCAGTCTCTTGCCTCCGCAGTCTTGTGAGACTTACGTGGTTGCTTAGCTTGCACACATACTTGGCACTTGGATTTCTTGACAATAGCAAATTTCGGAATTATATTCATATTCGCTAGCCGCGTCATGCACCCAAAATTAATATGACAAAGTCGTGAATGCCAAATATCGGACTCACTATCATTGTAAACATGATTAATAATTTGAGTACATAAGTCTGACAAAAATAAGCGGAACAAGCCTCCGCACACATAACCATTTCTAACAAATTGTCCACCCTTGGAAATTACAACTTTATTGGACTCAAAAACCAACTTAAAACCATCTCGACATAAAAGCGGTCCGCTAACGAGATTCTTATTAATGGAGGGAACGTCCTGCACATTCTTTAGCTGGATGGTATTTCCCGAAGTAAACTTCAGATCCACCGTACTAACACCACGAACAGAAGCACGTGAACCGTTTCCCATCAGCACAGAGGAAGTCCTTGCGACCTGATAAGAAGAAAACATAGAAACATCAGAACATACATGTGTATTGGCTCCGGTGTCTATCCACCAATCAGGAGAATTACATACTGAAACGATAGTAGGAGAAATATCGTACCCAACATCATTCACCTCATTATCAACGCCAATAACAACATTTGCGGACTTGCCGCTGTTCCCACGCCGATTATGGCGTTCTGGGCAATCAGGAGCCCAATGTCCAGGAGTGCCACAAACATGGAAATTCCCTTTCTTCTTATAAGGAGTCTTCCTCTTGAAGTTGGTTGAGTTGGAGGCTTTGTTCTTCTCGTCAAACTTGCGTTTTCCATTGTTATTATTTTTAGACTTGTGAGATTGGAAGTTCTTCTTCTGTACCACATTGGCACTAGAACCTCCCTCAAAACTACGAGCGCGTGTGTCCTTTGCTCTTGCCTTATCTTCCTCATGAAGCGAGCCAATGAGATCCGAAACGGAAAACTCTTGTCTCTTATGTTTCAGAGAAGTAGCAAAGTTCCTCCACGAAGGAGGAAGCTTGGCAATAATGCCATCGGCTACAAATTTGTCCAGTAAGGTACACTTAAATTGCTCAAGTTCTTTTGCAAGGAACTGAATCTCATGAGCCTGCTCAACCACGGACCGGTCATCAGTCATCTTGTAGTCATAGTATTGCTACATGACATACAATTCAGTGTCAGCGTCCGACACCCCAAATTTGGCCTCGAGCGCATCCCACTCATCTTTACCATGGTCGAAAGCCATGTACGGGTCAACAATGTTGTCCCCAAGAATGCTGAACAAGGCCGCCTTAAACATGGCATCGATCTTCTCAAACTTTTCCTGCTCCTCTGCAGAAAGAAGTCCCTCAGGTCTAGCATATGTGGCGCTAAAACAGCCTAGGTTTGTAAACCATAGAACTGCCTTTGTGGGCCACCTCTTGTAATGCATACCATCAAAGAGGGGAGGTCGAGTAGCGGCAGCATCGCTGCTTGAATTGATTTGCCTAGAATCAGGTTTTTGGATTGTTGAATATATAAGCAAATATCCATATGAAATAATCCGCAAGTAATTGATAAATCATGGCTATGGAAATAATAAATAAACTAATTGTGCAGACTAGTAAGGTAGATGAACATATCACATCTAAACAAGACAAACCGATCGCATGTACCACAGAAACTAGAAGAAGAAACTCTAACAGAAACTGAAAGAGAAACGACAAGATCACATACTTCGCAGCAGCGTCGTTGTCGCCCATGTTGAGGTTGTCGAAGAAGTCGCTGAGGTCCGGGAAGAAGTTGTCGGTGTGGAGGAACTCGTCGTCCGATGACGACGTCGTGATGCTAGTAGTCCCGCCGGAGCGCTCCCCAAAAACCTGATTGCCCGTCACCGTACAGGTTCACGAGAGGTAGGGTTCCAGAGGGCCTACTGTCCCGGTAGTCGGTGCACGCCGACGGACGGGATGAGGAAGACGAAGGCGGCGGCGCAATGAACTGGAAATAGGTATTCGCGTATATGTCTCTAAGAGGCGGCTAGGGTTGCGCAGGGTCTTATGTAGTGCGGTTCGGGAAGGTCGTGGGGCGTGGCCCACGTCCGAGTCGGCACAGCCACGATCCAGAAAAATCGGAAGGCAAAACGGCTGTGTTATCATCCGTTAATGACTCGTAATTGATTACACAATTAATTTTCAAACATAAAAAAGATAAGCTCAGTTCGGCGAGATTCCCGCAACCCGCGTCGTGTCGTGACGAGGTGGGCGGCAGAGGAGGAGGAGTGCGCGAGGGCTCTCTCTCTTCTCACTCACTTACTAGGACTAGAACAGCCCACCAAATATACCACTTCAACTCCCTCCCAACTAACAATGTGGGACTAAACTTTAGCCCCTGATACGTCTCCAACGTATCTATAATTTTTGATGTTCCATGCTAGTTTTATGACAATACCTACATGTTTTGTTCACACTTTATATCGTTTTGATGCATTTTCCGGAACTAACCTGTTTCTGTTTTCTGCTGTTTTTGGTTTCAGAAATCCTACAAAGGAAATATTATCGGAATTGGACAAAATTAATGCCCACGATCTTATATTTCACGGAAGCTTCCAGAGAGCCAGAGAGGGACCAGAGGGGAGCCCTGGGGGCCCCACCCCACCTGGCGGCGCGGCCAAGGGGGGGCGCCCCCCTATGGTCTGGCTCCACCAGGACTCCTCCGAGGCTGCCCTTCCACCTACTTAAAGCCTCCGTCGCGAAAACCCTAAAAGAATAAGCCACGATACGAGAAAAGTTCCAGAGCCGCCGCCATCGCGAAGCCAAGATTCGGGGGACAGAAGTCTCTGTTCCGGCACGCCGCCGGGACGGGGAATTGCCCCCGGAAGGCATCTCCATCGACACCACCGCCATCTTCATCGACGCTGCTGACTCCTATGATGAGGAGGGAGTAGTTCTCCCCCGGGGCCGAGGGCTCTACCTTAGCTATGTGGTTCATCTCTCTTTCTCATGTGATCTTTATGTGATCATGAGCTTTGTGATCTAGTTGAATATCATCTATGTGCTACTCTAGTGATGTTATTAAAGTAGTCTATTCCTCCTCCATGATGTAATGTTGACAGTGTGTGCATCATGTAGTACTTGGTATAAGCTATGATTATGATCTCTTGTAGATTATGAAGTTAACTATTACTATGATAGTATTGATGCGATCTATTCCCCCTTTCATAGCTCGACGGTGACAGGTGTGCATGCTATGTTAGTACTCGGTCTAAATTGCAATGGTCTATTATGCACTCTAAGGTTACTTAAATATGAACTCCGAATGTTGTGGAGCTTGTTAACTCTGGCTTGAGGGAGCTCTTGTAGCCCTACACAATGAATGGTGTTTGTTATCCAACAAGAGAGTGTAGAGTAGTTTCAGTTATGTGATCAATGTTGAGAGTGTCCACTAGTGAAAATAGGATCCCTAGGCCTTGTTTACAAATATCGAAACTCCGTTTATTTATCGTTCTCATGCATGTCTACTTGCTGCCATATTTATTTCAGATTGTTATTACCACTCATATTAATCCATATCACTTGCATCTTACTATCTCTTCGCCGAACTAGTGCACCTATACATCTGATAAGTGTATTAGGTGTGTTGGGGACACAAGAGACTTCTTGTATCGTAATTGCAGGGTTGCTTGAGAGGGATATATTTGACCTCTACCTCCCTGAGTTCGATAAACCTTGGGTGATTCACTTAAGGAAAACTTGCTGCTGTTCTACAAACCTCTGCTCTTGGAGGCCCAACACTGTCTACAGGAATAGAAGCGTGTGTAGACATCAAGCTATTTTCTGGCGCCGTTGCCGGGGAGGTAAGGTAAAAGGTATTCACATCCTTGATGTCTACGCCCCCCTCCTTTTCCTGTAGACAGTGTTGGGCCTCCAAGAGCAGAGGTTTGTAGAACAGCAGCAAGTTTCCCTTAAGTGGATCACCCAAGGTTTATCGAACTCAGGGAGGAAGAGGTCAAAGATATCCCTCTCATGCAACCCTGCAACCACAAAGCAAGAAGTCTCTTGTGTCCCCAACACACCCAATACAATAGGTGCACTAGTTCGGCGAAGAGATAGTGAGATACAAGTAATATGGATGAGTGTGAGTGGTAATAGCAATCGGAATGAAATATGGCACCGAGTAAACATTCAACAAAACAGTAAACAAACGGTGATTTGATGCTTGGAAGCAAGGCCCAGGGATTAGACTTTCACTAGTGGACACTCTCAACATTGATCGCATAATAAATAACTCTTTCTCATATGTGCTACATACACTCTTTTGTTGGATGACAAACACCAGTCGTTGTGTAGGGCTACAAGAGCACCTCAATGCCGGAGTTAACAAGCTCCACAACATTCGATGTTCATATTTAAATAACCTTAGAGCATAATAGATCATTGCAAAATAAACCAAGAACTAACATAGCGCACACACTCGTCCACATTACACTATGAAGGAGGAATAAATCACATCAATACTATCATAATGATAATTAACTCCACAATCTACAAGAGATCATGATCATAGCCTACGACAAGAACCACACGGTGCACACACTAGTCACCTTTACACCATGCGGGAGGAATAGACTACTTTAATAACATCACATGAGTAGCACACAACTAGTAGCGATACAAAGCTCATCATATAGATCTCAATCATGTAAAGCAGCTCATGAGATCATTGTATTGAAGTACATAGGAGAGAGATTAACCACATAGCTACCGGTACAGCCCCGAGCCTCGATGGAGAACTACTCCCTCCTCATGGGAGACAAGCAGCGTTGATGGAGATGGCGGTGGTGTCGATGGAGGAGCCTTCCGGGGCACTTCCCCGTCCCGGCGGCGTGCCGGAACGGAGACTCCTGTCCCCCGGATCTTGGCTTCGCGATGGCGGCGGCTCCGGAAGGTTTCTCGTACCGTGGCTTTTCCGTATCGAGGTTTTAGGTCCGGGACCTTTTTATAGGCGAAGAGGCGGCGTCGGAAGGTCAACGGGGCGACGACACCATAAGGCGGCGCGGCCGGGGCCTGGGCCGCGCCGGCCTATCATCCGGGGCCCGTGTGGCCCCCCTCCGGCGACTATCGGGTGTTCCGGATGCTTCCGGGCAAAATAGGAACCCGGGCGTTGATTTCGTCCAATTCCGAGAATATTTCGTTACTAGGATTTCGAAACCAAAAACAGCGAAAACAGGAACTGGCACTTCGGCATCTTGTTAATAGGTTAGTTCCAGAAAATGCACGAATATGACATAAAGTGTGCATAAAACATGTAGATATCATCAATAATGTGGCATGGAACATAAGAAATTATCGATACATCGGAGACGTATCAGCATCCCCAAGCTTAGTTTTGCTCGTCCCGAGCAGGTAAAACGATAACAAAGATAATTTCTGGAGTGACATGCCATCATAACCTTGATCATACTATTTGTAAACATATGTAATGAATGCAGCGATCAAAACAATGGTAATGACATGAGTAAACAACTGAATCATAAAGCAAAGACTTTTCATGAATAGTACTTCAAGACAAGCATCAATAAGTCTTGCATAAGAGTTAACTCATAAAGCAATAAATCAAAGTAAAGGTATTGAAGCAACACAAAGGAAGATTAAGTTTCAGCGGTTGCTTTCAACTTGTAACATGTATATCTCATGGATAATTGTCAACATAGAGTAATATAACAAGTGCAATATGCAAGTATGTAGGAATCAATGCACAGTTCACACAAGTGTTTGCTTCTTGAGGTGGAGAGAAATAGGTGAACTGACTCAACATAAAAGGTAAAAGAATGATCCTTCAAAGAGGAAAGCATCGATTGCTATATTTGTGCTAGAGCTTTTATTTTGAAAACATGAAACAATTTTGTCAACGGTAGTAATAAAGCATATGAGTTATGTAAATTATATATTACAAGTTGCAAGCCTCATGCATAGTATACTAATAGTGCCCGCACCTTGTCCTAATTAGCTTGGACTACCGGATCATCGCAATACACATGTTTTAACCAAGTGTCACAAAGGGGTACCTCCATGCCGCCTGTACAAAGGTCTAAGGAGAAAGCTCGCATTTTGGATTTCTCGCTTTTGATTATTCTCAATTTAGACATCCATACCGGGACAACATGGACAACAGATAATGGACTCCTCTTTAATGCATAAGCATGTAGCAACAATTAGTGTTCTCATATGAGATTGAGGATATATGTCCAAAACTGAAACTTCCACCATGATTCGTGGCTTTAGTTAGCGGCCCAATGTTCTTCTCTAACAATATGCATGCTCTAACCATTAAAGTGGTAGATCTCTCTTACTTCAGACAAGACGGACATGCATAGCAACTCACATGATATTCAACAAAGAGTAATTGATGGCGTCCCCAGAAACATGGTTATCACACAACAAGCAACTTAATAAGAGATAAAGTGCATAAGTACATATTCAATACCACAATAGTTTTTAAGCTATTTGTCCCATGAGTTATATATTGTAAAGGTGAATGATGGAATTTTAAAGGTAGCATTCAAGCAATTTACTTTGGAATGGCGGAGAAATACCATGTAGTAGGTAGGTATGGTGGACACAAATGGCATAGTGGTTGGCTCAAGTATTTTGGATGCATGAGAAGTATTCCCTCTCGATACAAGGTTTAGGCTAGCAAGGTTATTTGAAACAAACACAAGGATGAACCGGTGCAGCAAAACTCACATAAAAGACATATTGAAAACATTATAAGACTCTACACTGTCTTCCTTGTTGTTCAAACTCAATACTAGAAATTATCTAGACTTTAGAGAGACCAAATATGCAAACCAAATTTTAGCAAGCTCTATGTATTTCTTCATTAATGGGTGCAAAGAATATGATGCAAGAGCTTAAACATGAGCACAACAATTGCCAAGTATCAAATTATCCAAGACATTTTATCAATTACTACATGTAGCATTTCCCGTTTCCAACCATATAACAATTAACGAAGCAGTTCAACCTTCGCCATGAACATTATGAGCTAAGAACACATGTGTTCATATGAACCAGCGGAGCGTGTCTCTCTCCCACACAAGCATGATGGATCATATTTTATTCAAACAAAAACAAAAATAAAAGCACACAGACGCTCCAAGTAAAGTACATAAGATGTGACCGAATAAAAATATAGTTTCAAGGGAGGAACCTGATAAATTTGTCGATGAAGAAGGGGATGCCTTGGGCATCCCCAAGCTTAGATGCTTGAGTCTTCTTGAAATATGCAGGTATGAACCACGGGGGCATCCCCAAGCTTAGACTCTTCACTCTTCTCTTGACCATAGTATATCATCCTCCTCTCTTGACCCTTGAAAACTTCCTCCACACCAAACTCGAAACAACTCATTAGAGGGTTAGTGCACAATAAAAATTAACATGTTCAGAGGTGACACAATCATTCTTAACACTTCTGGACATTGCATAAAGCTACTTGGACATTAATGGAACAAAGAAATTCATCCACCATAGCAAAAGAGGCAATGCGAAATAAAAGGCAGAATCTGTCAAAACAGAACAGTCCGTAAAGATGGATTTTATTGAGGCACCAGACTTGCTCAAATGAAAATTCCCAAATTGAATGAAAGTTGCGTACATATCTGAGGATCACGCACGTAAATTGGCTTAATTTTCTGAGCTACCTACAGGGAGGCAGGTCGAAATTCGTGACAGCAAAGAAATCAGTAATCGCGCCAGTAATCCAAATCTAGTATGAACCTTACTATCAACGACTTTACTTGGCACAACAAAGCACAAAACTAAGATAAGGAGAGGTTGCTACAGTAGTAAACAACTTCCAAGACACAAATACAAAATAAAAGTACTGTAGCAAAATAAACACATGGGTTATCTCCCAAGAAGTGCTTTCTTTATAGCCATTAAGATGGGCTCAGCAGTTTTAATGATGCACTCGCAAGAGATAGTATTTGAAGCAAAAGAGAGCATCAAGAGGCAAATTCAAAACACATTTAAGCCTAACATGCTTCCTATGAAAAGGAATCTTGTAAATAAACAAATTCATGAAGAGCAAAGTAACGAGCATAGGAAGATAAAACAAGTGTAGCTTCAAAAATTTCAGCACATAGAGAGGCATTTTAGTAACATGAAAATTTCTACAACCATATTTTCCTCTCTCATAATAACTTTCAGTAGCATCATGAGCAAACTCAACAATATAACTATCAAATGAAACATTCTTATCATGAGTCTCATGCATAAAATTATTACTCTCCACATAAGCATAATCAGTTTTATTAGTTGTAGTGGGAGCAAATTCAACAAAGTAGCTATCATTATTATTCTCATCATCAAATATAGGAGGCATATTGTAATCATAATCAAATTTATCCTCCATAACAGACGGTACTAAAAGACTACTATCATTATAATCATCATAAATAGGAGGCACGAGTATCATCAAAGTAAATTTCCTCCTCAATGCTTGGTGGACTAAAAAGATCATGCTCATCAAAACCAGCTTCCCCAAGCTTAGAATTTTCCATATCATTAGCAACAATGGTATTCAAAGTATTCATGCTAATATGTTCCATGGGATTTTTAATTTTCGCATCAAACCATCCATGTCTTAAATCAGGAAATAGAATAAGAAGCTCATTGTCGTCCATTATGCCAAACTAGTGTAAACAAGAAACAAAAACATGCAATTGCAGGATCTAAAGGAAATAGCTTCGAGTACTTACAACGGTGAAAATAGCTTAGTAGCCGAGATCCGGAGTGTGAGTACCTTTTACCTTTCCTCCCCGGCAACGGCGCCAGAAAATAGCTTGATGTCTACGCCCCCTCCTTTTCCTGTAGACAGTGTTGGGCCTCCAAGAGCGAGAGGTTTGTAGAACAGCGAGCAAGTTTCCCTTAAGTGGATCACCCAAGGTTTATCGAACTCGGGGAGGAAGAGGTCAAAGATATCCCTCTCATGCAACCCCGCAACCACAAAGCAAGAAGTCTCTTGTGTCCCCAACACACCCAATACAATAGGTGCACTAGTTCGGCGAAGAGATAGTGAGATACAAGTAATATGGATGAGTGTGAGTGGTAATAGCAATCGGAATGAAATATGGCAGCGAGTAAACATTCAACAAAACAGTAAACAAACGGTGATTTGATGCTTGGAAGAAAGGCCCAGGGATTAGACTTTCACTAGTGGACACTCTCAACATTGATCGCATAATAAATAGCTCTTTCTCATATGTGCTACATACACTCTTTTGTTGGATGACAAACACCAGTCGTTGTGTAGGGCTACAAGAGCACCTCAATGCCGGAGTTAACAAGCTCCACAACATTTGATGTTCATATTTAAATAACCTTAGAGCATAATAGATCATTGCAAAATAAACCAAGAACTAACATAGCGCACACACTCGTCCACATTACACTATGAAGGAGGAATAAATCACATCAATACTATCATAATGATAATTAACTCCACAATCTACAAGAGATCATGATCATAGCCTACGACAAGAACCACATGGTGCACACACTAGTCACCTTTACACCATGCAGGAGGAATAGACTACTTTAATAACATCACATGAGTAGCACACAACTAGTAGCGATACAAAGCTCATCATATAGATCTCAATCATGTAAAGCAGCTCATGAGATCATTGTATTGAAGTACATAGGAGAGAGATTAACCACATAGCTACCGGTACAGCCCCGAGCCTCGATGGAGAACTACTCCCTCCTCATGGGAGACAGCAGCGTTGATGGAGATGGCGGTGGTGTCGATGGAGGAGCCTTCCGGGGCACTTCCCCGTCCCGGCGGCGTGCCGGAACGGAGACTCCTGTCCCCCGGATCTTGGCTTCGCGATGGCGGCGGCTCCGGAAGGTTTCTCGTACCGTGGCTTTTCCGTATCGAGGTTTTAGGTCCGGGACCTTTTTATAGGCGAAGAGGCGGCGTCGGAAGGTCAACGGGGCGACGACACCATAAGGCGGCGCGGCCGGGGCCCGGGCCGCGCCGGCCTATCATGCGGGGCCTGTGTGGTCCCCCTCCGGCGACTCTCGGGTGTTCTGGATGCTTCCGGGCAAAATAGGAACCCGGGCGTTGATTTCGTCCAATTCCGAGAATATTTCGTTACTAGGATTTACGAAACCAAAAACAGCGAGAAAACGAGAACCGGCACTTCGGCATCTTGTTAATAGGTTAGTTCCAGAAAATGCACGAATATGACATAAAGTGTGCATAAAACATGTAGATATCATCAATAATGTGGCATGGAACATAAGAAATTATCGATACGTCGGAGACGTATCAATCCTCCGACTACTAAGCTATTTCCTAGCACTGTTGCCGGTCTGTGAGTGCTCGAAGCTATTTCCTTTAGATCCTGCAATTGCATCTTTTTGTTTCTTGTTTTTATTTTCACTAGTTAGGTTTAATGGAAAACAACAACAAAAAAATTAGAGATCTTTATGAACTTTATATTGAATTAGGACATGATGTGTTTGAAGAGAGAATTAAAAAACCCATGGAACTTTGTTTGCAAAATAGTTGTAGCAATGTTATTAGCATGAACTCTTTGAACACTATTATTGCTAATGCTATGGAAAAATTTAAGCTTGGGGAAGCTGGTTTTGATGAGCATGATATTTTTAGTCCCCCAAGCATGGAGGAGAAAATTTACTTTGATGATACTTTGCCTCCCATTTATGATGATTATAATGATAGTGGTATTTTGGTGCCACCTACTATGGAGGATAAATTTTATTATGATTACACCATGCCTGCAATTTATGATGATTACAATGATGGTTGTGATAGTTTTACTCCCACTTTTACTAATAAAATTGATTATGCTTATGTGGAGAGTAATGATACTTTTATGCATGTGAATAAGAATGCTTTATGTGATAGTTATATTGTTGAGTTTGTTCATGATGCTACTGAAAGTTATTATGAGATAGGGAAACATGGTTATATGCATCTTAATAATATTAAGTTTCCCCTCTTTATGTTGAGAATCTTGAAGTTGCGCTTGTTTTGCCTTTCTATGCTTGTTGCGTTATGCTTACATGACTTATTTATTTACAAGATTCCTTTTCATAGAAAGTGGGTTAGACTTTAAAGTGTTTCTTATTTGCCTTTGATGCCCTCTTTTGTTTCAACTCTTATTTCTTGCGAGTGCATCATTAAAATTACTAAGCCCATCTTAATGGCTATAATGAAAGCACTTCTTGGGAGATAACCCATTTTTTTTATTTTGCTACTGTTTTGTTGTGTCTTGGAAGTTGTTACTACTGTACCAACCTCTCCTTATCTTTATTTTATTGCATTGTTGTGCCAAGTAAAGTCTTTGATAGTAAGGTTGATACTAGATTTGGATTACTGCGCAGAAACAGATTTCTTACTGTCACGAAATTGAGCAGCCCCGTCTGTAGGTAACTCAGAAAAATCTGCCAATTTACATGCGTGATCCTCAGATATGTACGCAACTTTCATTCAATTTGAGAATTTTCATCTGAGCAAGTTAAGTGCCCCTGAAAAATTCGTCTTTACGGACTGTTCTGTTTTGACAGATTCTACCTTTTATTTCGCATTGCCTCTTTTGCTATGTTGAATGGATTTTTTTGTTCCATTAACTTTCAGTAGCTTTGTGCAATGTCCAGAAGTGTTAAGAATGATTGTGTCACCTCTGAATATGTGAATTTTTGATTATGCACTAACCCTCTAATGAGTTTGTTTTGAGTTTGGTGTGGAGGAAGTTTTCAAGGGTCAAGAGAGGAGGATGATACAATATGATCAAGAAGAGTGAAAAGTCTAAGCTTGGGGATGCCCCCGTGGTTCATCCCTGCATATTTCAAGAAGACTCAAGCATCTAAGCTTGGGGATGCCCAAGGCATCCCCTTCTTCATCAAAAACTTATCAGGTCACCTCTAGTGAAACTATATTTTTATTCCGTCACATCTTATGTACTTTACTTGGAGCGTCTGTGTGCTTTTATTTTCGTTTTATTATTTTCATTCTTTGAATAAATTCATGCTTATGTGGGAGAGAGACACGCTCCGCTTTTTCATTTGAACACTTGTGTTCTTAGTTTTACTTTTAATGTTCATGGCGAAAGTTAAAAGCTGTTGCATTTATTGCTATTTGGTTGGAAACAGGAAATGCTTCATGTGGTAATTGGTATATGGTCTTGAATAATTCGATACTTGGCAATTGTTTTGATCAATAGATCATGTTTAAGCTCTTGCATCATGTACTTCGCACCTATTAATGAAGAACTACATAGAGCTTGTTAAAATTTGGTTTGCATGATTGGTCTCTCTAGAGTCTAGATATTTTCTGGTTAAGGTGTTTGAACAACAAGGAAGACAGTGTAGAGTCTTATAATGCTTGCAATATGTTCTTATGTAAGTTTTGCTGTACCGGTTTATACTTGTGTTTGCTTCAAACAACCTTGCTAGCCTAAGCCTTGTATTGAGAGGAATTTTTCTCGTGCATCCAAATCCTTGAGCCAAAACCTATGCCATTTGTGTCCACCATACCTACCTACTATGTGGTATTTCTCTGCCATTCCAAAGTAAATTGCTTGAGTGCTACCTTTAAAATTCTATTCTTTGTCTTTGCAATATATAGCTCATGGGAAAATAGCCTTAAAAACTATTGTGGTAAAGAATATGTAGCTTATGTATCTTATTTCTTATAAGTTGCTTGTTGAGCGGTAACCATGTTTCTGGGGACGCCACCAACTATTACACCTTTGTTGAATATCATGTGAGTTGCTATGCATGTTCGTCTTGTCTGAAGTAAGGGTGATTTATCATGATCAAATGGTTTGAGTATGCATATTGTTAGAGAATAACATTGGGCCGCTAACTAAAACCATGAATCATGGTGGAAGTTTCAGTTTGGACATCAATCCTCAATCTCTTATGAGAATATTATTTGTTGTTGAATGCTTATGCATTAAAGAGGAGTCCATTATCTGTTTTCTATGTTGTCCCGATATGAATGTCTAAGTTGAGAATAATCAAAAGCGAGAAATCCAATGCGAACTTTCTCCTTAGACCTTTGTACAGGCGGCATAGAGGTACCCCTTTGTGACACTTGGTTGAAACATATGTTATGCAATGATAATCCATGTAAATCCAAGCTAATTAGGACAAGGTGCAAGCACTATTGGTAATCTATGCATGAGGCTTGCAACTTATAAGATGTCTTATACATAACACATATGATTTATTACTACCGTTGACAAAATTGTTTCTATGTTTTCAAAATGAAAAGCTCTAGCACAAAAAGAGTAATCCATGCTTCCCTCTGTGAAGGGCCTATCTTTTACTTTATGTTGAGTCAGTTTACCTACTTCCTTCTATCTTAGAAGCAAACACTCGTGTCAACTGTGTGCATTGATTCTTACATGTTCACCTATTGCAC
The DNA here is from genome assembly GCF_022539505.1 of Lolium rigidum. Lineage (NCBI taxonomy): Eukaryota > Viridiplantae > Streptophyta > Magnoliopsida > Poales > Poaceae > Lolium > Lolium rigidum. The sequence goes on from NC_061511.1 coordinate 272,646,854, forward strand.
TTGTTATATTGCTTTATGTTGACAACTATCCATGAGATATACATGTTACAAGTTGAAAGCAATTGCTGAAACTTAATCATCCTTTGTGTTGCTTCAATGCCTTTTACTTTGAATCTATTGCTTTATGAGTTAACTCTTATGCAAGACTTATTGATGCTTGTCTTGAAAGTACTATTCATGAAAAGTCTTTGCTATATGATTCAGTTGTTTAGTCATTATCTTTACCATTGCTTTGAATCACTTCATTCATCTCATATGCTTTGCAATAGTATGATCAAGATTATGTAAGTAGCATGTCACTTCAGAAATTATTCTTGTTATCGTTTACCTACTCGAGGGCGAGTAGGAACTAAGCTTGGGGATGCTTGATACGTCTCCAACGTATCTATAATTTCTGATGTTCGATGCTAGTTTTATGACAATACCTACATGTTTTGTTCACACTTTATATCGTTTTGATGCATTTTCCGGAACTAACCTATTAACGAGATGCCGAAGTCCCAGTTCCTGTTTTCTGCTGTTTTTGGTTTCAGAAATCCTACAAAGGAAATATTCTCGGAATTGGACAAAATTAATGCCCACGATCTTATATTTTACGGAAGCTTCCAGAGAGCCAGAGAGGGACCAGAGGGGAGCCCTGGGAGCCCCACCCCACCTGGCGGCGCGGCCAAGGGGGGGCGCGCCCCCCTATGGTCTGGCTCCACCAGGAATCCTCCGAGGCTGCCCTTCCGCCTACTTAAAGCCTCCGTCGCAAAAACCCTAAAAGAATAAGCCACGATACGAGAAAAGTTCGAGAGCCGCTGCCATCGCGAAGCCAAGATTCGGGGGACAGAAGTCTCTGTTCCGGCACGCCGCCGGGACGGGGAATTGCCCCCGGAAGGCATCTCCATCGACACCACCGCCATCTTCATCGACACTGCTGACTCCTATGATGAGGAGGGAGTAGTTCTCCCCCGGGGCTGAGGGCTCTACCGTAGCTATGTGGTTCATCTCTCTCTCTCATGTGATCTTTATGTGATCATGAGCTTTGTGATCTAGTTGAATATCATCTATGTGCTACTCTAGTTATGTTATTAAACTAGTATATTCCTCCTCCATGATGTAATGTTGACAGTGTGTGCATCATGTAGTATTTGGTATAAGCTATGATTATGATCTCTTGTAGATTATGAAGTTAACTATTACTATGATAGTATTGATGCGATCTATTCCCCCTTTCATAGCCTGACGGTGACAGTGTGCATGCTATGTTAGTACTCGGTCTAAATTGCAATGGTCTATTATGCACTCTAAGGTTACTTAAATATGAACTCCGAATGTTGTGGAGCTTGTTAACTCCGGCTTGAGGGAGCTCTTGTAGCCCTACACAATGAATGGTGTTTGTTATCCAACAAGAGAGTGTAGAGTAGTTTCAGTTATGTGATCAATGTTGAGAGTGTCCACTAGTGAAAGTAGGATCCCTAGGCCTTGTTTCCAAATATCGAAACTCCGTTTATTTACTGTTCTACTGCATGTCTACTTGCTGCCATATTTATTTCAGATTGTTATTACCACTCATATTTATCCATATCACTTGCATCTTTCTATCTCTTCGCCGAACTAGTGCACCTATACATCTGACAAGTGTATTAGGTGTGTTGGGGACACAAGAGACTTCTTGTATCGTAATTGCAGGGTTGCTTGAGAGGGATATCTTTAACCTCTATCTCCCTGAGTTCGATAAACCTTGGGTGATTCACTTAAGGGAAACTTGCTGCTGTTCTACAAACCTCTGCTCTTGGAGGTCCAACACTGTCTACAGGAATAGAAGCGTGCGTAGACATCAGCCCCCACTAGTGCTGCCATTGATTTTTGAAATCGGTCATGTGAGTTTCAGAATTTGATAATGGGCTATGGGCTAAAGATGCCAAAATTCCAGCACTCACTTCTAGGCGCTGGCCAGATGACTCTGAGAACAACCAGGAGGATCCGTGTGTGCCTAGTGAGGCGACACGGGGGAAGGCCCCTTGCTCCTCACCATCGGTGGTTATTCTAGGCGATTTCCTTTCGCCGGCGCTGGAGAGGAGACCCTGGGTGGGTGCTCCCCATGGCCGTGGTAAGCGAACAGCGTTCGCCCCTGGCCACCGCGGTTCCAGATTCTGGGGAAGTGCTGCCGGGACTCTCATTTTTTTTTTCGAAACCTTACCGTAGGACAAAAGCCCCACAACCTCCCACTCTTTATTATATTAAAAAAGAAGAAGAAGAACCATAGGTTCTACAACATCAAAGTAAACAACTTACTATACTAAAAAAAGAAAAGTTAAAAAGGGAAAAAAAGAAAACTATTCAAGATGTTGCCACATTCTAGTGGAGGCTATGTACCCAAGCCATGAGTCTATCCTTCTGTTCTGACTTAAAGCGATGAGCATGAAGGGAAATATCATGTACAAAGTTGCAGCGCTAAGTTGCAAACCTTGGCTGAACCTGTTCAAAAATTCTAGCATTTCTCACTTTCCAAACATGCCAACATGCAAGCACAACCACTTCAGTAAAAAGGCTGTGTTTGACACTTCTTCTCGCCAAACTTGCAGATTCAACCATAGCACAATTTGTACCCCAAGACATTTAAAGATAATCCCAAATCCGCCTACTAAAGTTGCAAATAAAGAAGAGATGATCATGGTCCTCATGAAAGTGACCAGCACATAACACACAATTGTAATTATTTGTGATCATCCAATGCCTTCTCTGAAGCAAATCCTTAGCGTTAAATCTGCCATTTAAGAGTAACCATGCAAACATCTTGATTTTATGATACATTTGTTCTACCATATCCACTTAAATTGTGATTCAACCATGCAAACCTGTATATGTATGTGTAGCTAGCAAGAGAAGTGAGACTGCAGAAAATTCCACAAAGAAACTACATAGTAACTCACTCATAAATTGCAGGCTATTTTAAATCGATGACTAGGGGTAGGCAAAAACATGAACCCTTGAAAACGTGCAACCCTGCTGTTCCTTGTTTAATTAGTTCGTTTCTTTTCACAAATGCAATCCACAGTTCCGCACTTCCCAGCTAGTATAAAAAAAGGGAAATTAGTGGAAACCGTTCAACCCGTCTTTGCACACCGCATGGATGACAGTCACGGTGCCGCGATTTGGTAATTGTCTACCTCTGCAAGATTCTAAGACATAGGTTATTTTTCCAGGGAATTTCAAGACAGAAGAGATCGAGAGAAATTAAAGTTATCTTTGGGCTGGCTCATATGCCCCAGAGGTGAGGCCCTGGAAATTTGGGAGCATTTGGTCTGAGTCCCGTCTATCGCCGCGTGCCAAAAGAACCGACTACAATTCAGTTCATATTGTACACGGACCCGCGGGCGTATTTCTCGTTGGAGACACCAAACTCCCTGTTCTCGAAGGCAACAGGGCGGCCGGTACACCACGGTGCCGTATCTGAAGCGGACTTCCCGATCTTTCCTATTACGGCCATCATATAGTGGCCTCCGAGACAACCCTGCACAAAATGTACCCCAAAACCATCTAGGTATTCCAAATCTCGCGTCTCCAATGGCGCCGGTCCGAAGAAACCCTCGCTTCCGACATGAACCCGATGAGGCCTCGCGGTACGGCCCCGTGCAATCGAAGCCAATAATCCCAACCTATGCTGAAGATCGGAGCATCGCCGGGATAACCATGGAGATGTCCTCGCGCCGGCAGCTTGAGCAGGCGCCAATCTGCGACCGCATCGACAAGCCGCTGTTGCCGATAAAGAGGAGGGCGACGAGCGATTCTAGTAGCAGCGGCTACAGCACCGCCGACGGTTCATTCGTGATTCCATCGAAGAAGAGACGGGTGGAGAGCTGGAGCGATGGCGGCAGCGCAGCCTACGAGTACGACACGGTGACGGTATGTGCTATGGCCGCTTCGCTCCCAGCAGCTGCAGCAGAAGAAACTCACGCACGACGCGATACTGAGCGGAGGCATGCTGTCCGACCAGCGAGGCATGGCCTGGCGGGCATGGAGCGAGCAGAGACGTCCGCGGCCAGGGCGGCGCGAGCGAAGAAGAAGAAGACGACGAACAAGAACAGAGACAAGGTGGCACCGAGGGTTGGCGTCACGTTCGTCCCCTCCAGGCCGCTGAGCCTCAGCGAGGAGCTGAGCCGCCGCCTGGCGGAGCTCGGCGTGGTGGACACGGCCCCGCGGTTCGTGTGCATGAAGACCCTCGGCAAGAGCGACGTGGACGCGTACCAGAACCGGCTGCTCTTCTCGTGCAAGCGCAAATCCATCGAGGGACACCCCATCACCGCCATCGTCGCCCGGAGCCCCAGGGACAGGTACTTGGTCCACGAGCACGAGCCCGGGCTGCGCGTCAGCGCCATCGACGGCCGTGGCATGGAGTTCGAGGTCAAGCTCAGGTACCTCTACTCCAACTTCGCCTACCGCTTCATCGGTGAGTGGGGCCGCTTCGTGGCGGAGCACAACCTGCTTGACGCATTCAAGAAAGGCCGCCGTGTCGAGGTGGAGCTCTGGGCGTTCCGGTCGCCGCGGCTGGTCGGGCAGCCCGTCCTTGAAGACGAGGAGAAGCGGAAGCTAGTCGAGGGACTCAAGGATCATCCCAATGGCGCCCTCGGCCTAATCTTCCTGCCTTACGTGGACGGCCGTCGCGCCGAGGAACTCGCCCTACCTTACGTGGACGACGGCCATGGCGCCGCCGAGGAACTCGCCGTACCTTACGTGGACGACGCCCATGGCACCGACGAGGAAGAGCGTGCACCGCCGGTACATGAGACGAAGAGACACGCACCGACCAAGCTGGTACACAGGACGAAGAGGCAGATACCAACCAAGGTGGTACATGGAACGAAGAAGCTTGAAGATCATGTGAGCGCGAATAGGGGTCAGGCTGTGGGGCGTATGATTACGATCGAGGAGATGATTAGGACTGATGGGCCGAAAAGAGCGGGTGCATGCGTGGGGCTGCTGAAGCTAGCAAACTATTTTCGTCAACAAAACAGGCACAGGCGCACAGCCCTGAAAATGCCGCTATAAAGCTGCGCAGCTAACCCCTCCGCCGGCAGATTGCATAATGCTGGTCCAGTAACATATAGAAATTCCTACTTTTTACTTTCCTCTTTATGTCAAAATATAGTGTCTCTAAATTATTTTAAAGTCAAACCATGTAAACTTTGACTAAATTTAAATCAAAAGATATTCAACATTTAGAATTTCGAATCAATACCATTAGATTCATTATAAAGTACTCCCTCCGTCCCAAAATGTAAGGCCTATAATGATTAGTCAAAAGTCAACATTTTTAAAAGTTTGACCAAGTTTATACACAAAATACATGAATAGATTCACCATAAAATATATTTTCTTAATATGTCCATTCAATATTGTAGATGTAAATATATTTTTCTAAATATTTGATCAAAGTTAGTAAAGTTTAACTTTTGACCAGTCCTTAGACGCCTTACATTTTAGGACAGAGGGAGTATATTTTAATATTGTATACATTAAGTATTGTAGTTATAGATATTCTTTAATAAATTTAGTCAAAGCTAGTACATTTTGATTTTTGCGGAAAATAATCTGCACTATAGTATGGCAAAGAGGAAGTAGTTTCTTGTCATACCCTATTAAACTGTTTAGTTTACACTACATACTCGGAAGTGTTGTGCTGGCACCTAGGAGCATATGCTCTCAGTTTTTAAATCTTATTTTAAATGCATTTTCAAAATATTGAAAAAATTGGACACAATTTAATGGGTACATCTCGAAATTCTACACGTTCACAAAGTGGTTCCACGGAAGACCGACAATTTTAGTGTCATGTGCAAAAAAAAAAGGTGTAAAAAGGGGTTGAGTACGTGACGTTTTTTTATCTTTTTCGCACAAGTCATAAAAAATATCGTTTTTTCGCAAAACTTGTTGTGCGCGCGTACAATATCGATATGTAAGTGGGAAAAAATTTGTTTAAATTTTTGACATTTCAAAATGTTTTTTATGGTAGCAAGAGTACATGCTCCCATGTACCGAATTGAATTCTACGTCTCACTATGAATATTTTAAGACAATATAATGATGCATTTTCTCTCCCTTTTCCTGGCTCCCGGAAACGCGCAGCTAGCGTGTGTCTCTCCTGGCCTGTTACGCGTAAGGGCATTTTCAACGGATCAATGTATTTTAGGCACTATTTGTGTTTGTTTGTGTTGGGTGCGAACACGAAAATACTAACGTTGTCCGTATACGTCTGCCCCTATTCCAGCAACAGGGCATATTTTTTACCCAAAAGTCAGGTCATATGGGTCATGTAATAATTAGGGAGGAGAGATGGTGAGATGTCTTTTGCCTGAGCACATAAAAAGTGTATTAGTTACGCAAGGAGAGAGAGGACCAGCCAGGCCATGCGGATAGAGGGCATGTGTATTCGTGACGCAAATTTAACCATGTTTTTGGATGAAGGTCAATTTACATCAGGAGATTATTTTTTGTCCGTTGTTGAACACCGCTGGAGATTCCTTAGGCTGGTCATAGTGTCATTTATTATATTGTAGACTTATCATGTCTAGAAATGTGTGATGTTATGGTACTACCTCCATACCGGTTTATAAGGGTATTACGCATTTCAAGAAAAAAAAAAGATTAACTATAAATTTGGTCAAAAAAATATGAGATACATGCCACAAAAATTATACCATTGGATTCATATTCAAAAGAAGTTTCCAGTAATATAATTTTTGTGATATACATCTTATATTTGTTGACTAAATTAGTAGTCAGTTTTATCTCGAAATGCATAATACCCCTGTAAACCGGTATGGAGGAAGTAACATAGCTATTACCACCTCACTCTATTTCTTTATTTATTGACACGCTATGCCACCAAAATATCTTAAAATATGTGATGTTATTATCTATCTTACCCTTCGCTGAGGTACGTCGTCGTTTTAATTAGCGTGGCCGCGTGGGCCAAATGAATGATTAATATTTCCTTGAATTAAATAATGTACGTGCGCGGTGGGTGCTGAGTCGATGGATGGATGCGAGTCAGTGAGTCTGGTCTGCCTCCCGTCCATCGCCGCGACGCGGCCTGCCAAAAGAACCGAACTCAGTTCGTATGGTACACGATCCAACTTCCGGCCAGCTCCCTGTCCTTCATCTGCATCAACACCCTCAGCAAGAGCTACGTGGACGCGAACAAGAACAGCGGAGCATCCACAGCAACGCTGGAGAAGGGAACGGAAATAGGGATTTTGTAACTAGAATTAGGAAATACGTAGCCAGATGCTTTGAGATTCATTTTTCCAGGTGTCAAACCCATAACTTGTCTAGCCATGGGAGCATACGACCCATAGGATTTTCTTCCCAAGCCCAAGAAAACGTGTTGCCAATATCCTGAGCAAGATAAGTGGACATAACAATACACGACCCTACTAGCATCCAGACAGCAGAATATCCTTGTACACTCCCATTTTTCTCAGTATGATATAAATAGTCGTATTTTTTCACGTTAAAAATCCCGTCGCACGATGCTCTGCTACAAGCTCCAAGAAGATGCCTCAGTACGGTCTGTACCGTGGATGTACTCTTGACCTGCTGCTGCTGCTGCCGCTGCCTCCACTGGGACCATAACCATACTGAAACATAAGAAATATTTGTTAGAGATATCATAACTCACCATTGATCACCGCAAAAACCGACTGACATCATTTTAAAGCCTATTCCAAAAAACAAAAACAAAAACGAGACCAGCCAGGACTAGCCCTGGTGGCGTATTTTTATAGAAGAAACTCACTCGGGTGAGATACCAGAAATTTGATCCTGACAGGACTCGAACCCTGGTCAGCAGGGATTTTAAAGCCTATTCCACTTCATATATATAATAAGCAAAACAGAAAAAACAGAAACATCTTTCGCACTGGTGTCTACTTACATCATAACCAAGACTGCCGGAGAACTGGCCATAAGACAGCATTGGGCCATAAGCTCCATATGGCCCTGGCGGTTCCATGTAACCGCCTCCTCTCGAGCCGCCACCCTCAACTGGTTCGGCTGAGTCTACAGCAACCTGGGAAAAAAAAGGCAGATCAATGAAATAATTTTCGTACAACTTTTTGGCTGGGACGAACATATGCACAGATTAAGCTGAGGCAGTGGCTCGTAATTATCTCACCTCCTGTCCCAGAATTTCATGACTTCTTCGTGCTACACGATCTGCTACACCATCTTCAGCAAAAGTAACAAAACCAAAACCACGGTGGCCACTTCTTTTAGGATCCTACAAATAGCACTAGGCTTGGTAAGCTGTCAAAACATTTAGAGCATTACCAGCAATGATGGACAGAGCCAAACCTACCTTTGGGATGTAAGCATCCACGATTCTGCCAAATCGACCAAAGTAGTCCCATAAATCATCAGTATTTGCTTCTTGGGGAAGTCTACCAATAAATATCTTTTTGCTTGTTGCAACGGGCTCATGTAAGTACCCTCCTAGCCAATTTCGATGCAATATTCCGGCACAATCAATTGCTTTCAAGTCAAATATCAGACAAAGAATAGAGCTTAAGACTTACTTCCATAAGCAGGTCCAGGATGATCATACAGTGTTGGTACACCCAGAGTTGCGTATCTGGTAGCAGCTGTAATGTATGCATTGTATGAACCATAACCACCATCACCATGCGCGGCTCTCCTTCCATCACCATGCGCCGCTCTCCTTGGAGGGTGTCTCACATCTTCATCCTGCTACGTAGTGGGGAAAAGAAAGATCATAAGTTGGATAATTATCACACTAGTGCAAGGTTATCAATGTCCTGATCCTTTATCTCTCTAATCAAATAACACTTTATCTGAAAATTCATGTACATCTGTGCAGTATTCAAACAGCTCTGTTCAGCAATTATTGTGATTATGTCTGGGATTCAACAAGCCATAGATCCTGCGGACCAACACTTGCAAACAATTTAGTACTCCCTCTGTCCCAAAATGTAAGGTGCCTAAGCTTTAGTCAAGAGTCAACATATTTTAAGTTTGACCAAATTTATACGTAAAAATATAAACATTCACAATGCCAAATCAATATCAATAGATTCACCAGAAAGTATAGTTTCTCAAAATGTCCATTTGATATTGTAGATATCCATATTTTTTGTATAAACTTGGTTAAACTTAGAAGATGTTGACTTTTGGCTAAAGCTTAGGCACCTTACATTTTGGGACAGAGGGAGTATTTAGTATCTGTTTATGCACTTCATATGATTTCATATTGCCTCCATTTTTCAGTACAAAAGAACTGTTATTGAAAATATTACTCCCCCCGTTCCTAGATGTAAGGTGTATAGTTTTTTGAGAAAAAAATCCAAAATATAAGGTATATTGTGTTGTGCAACCTGTGTGGACATTTTTTTAGGGATTTGATTGTGTTAGCTTATCTTCTGAAAACTCCTCTATTTTCTCCATGTCAATTATCCGGGGTCAATCCTGCCAAAATCCTGTGTAATTTTCCCTCCACATGTGTTTCTTAATTTCCGTGCCAAAACTATACACTTTATAGCTAGGAACGGAGGGAGTATCACTTATGGTTGTTAGAAGCTATAGTTTCTTCGATAATTCTACTATTATAACTTCCATTGAAAATCATAGACCTATCTTAGCCTTGGCAAACAATTTCTTGACATTTAACTTTGTTCGGCTTTGTGCATACATTGCAATAGAATTTAATAGTCAAAGTTGCATTTTGAAGACTGTTCCCATATAACCATTTTTCAAGCGCTAAAGGGAGTAATTTGGTAGGGGCGTGCACACAATTTGATATTATAACCTGGTTCAGCTCAACCCGAAAGCAGGTCTTTCCTAGTATTCCAATTGGTGTCAACCTCGGTTTGTAGAATCTAGTTCAAGTACTAGAGAAATAGAGATGGCATGTACAAACTGATACTACATGCATTCAGAGCTAAGAAAAATAGAATGTACCTTGGGAGTTGCACGGTCAACAACAACAGTCGTACCATCAAACTCATGGGTTTCTTGCATAAGATTGTCCACACATTCTACAAATTACAAATCAAAGTTACAAACCAAAGGTACACAATTTGTTGAAGAATACTATATTTACTAGTAGAAAAGCAAATGCAAGTTCCAAGCATAATTTAGGAATATAATTTCAAAATTAAAAACAAATCCTAGTCCATGCAAAGTAGATGAGCACACATGCATAAGAATGATAGATCTTAGATCTGAGTCAAAACTCCAGTTACGACACAGACAAGAACCAGTTAGAAAATGTAAACTGGGTGGCTTGCAAGCACCACCGCCATACTGCAAGTAGTATGAATGCAAATGTTTTCATCACATGGAAGACCAAATCCTTAGTTTAATATGAGCTGACCAACGTATCACGCCTCTTACAAGATTCTATACACATACCAGCACTCCGGAAAGTGACAAACCCAATTCCACGATGGTCTTTTGAACCCAATTCCTGCATGCGATAGGAGGGAGAACACAATTTACATTAGCAGAAGCTAAGCATGTCGACTCAAACTGCATTCTCTGTAAAATTATTTGGCCATAATAATCATGAAATTGTTGCATCAAACAAGTAGCCAGCACACAAAAAATCAGGTATGTACAACAGTACAGGGACTAGAAAACTACAAATATTAGGAATGTGCAGTTCCAATTTCAACCATCTTGCCTATTCTAACTGGAGTGGTGCAAGCAAGCTGACCAGGCTCCTTAATCGGCTGTATGAATACACAGGTGTCTAGCAGTAGAATATTCTTTAAGTTTTATCCCTCTTCCACGTTAACCACAATAATTTGGTTTCATTATATTAGATATCAAAGTTTCAAGAATAGAAGAAAATATATTCTAACTTCTAAAGAAAATTGTCCAGAAAATCCATAGTTCTGGGTGATTATATCTTCAGCAGTTCACACTTGACAAAGTAAGGCAAAGTGTCCAAACTATTTTTAATGGATGTATTGAAAGTAGCTTCACCATATTATAACATGTTTATGTTTATGCATTACAATTGTTGAAGTATGTCAAATTCTTGAACAGCATTAACTTCAATTGTCAGCCAGGAAAAAACTACACCCAATGTTCTTAGGTATTTGCCTCATTTGAGTGTTCATAAATTGCCAGGAAAGATGTCCAGTTACTAAGTATTTGGAGAACTTTACTGTGAAAAGTATCCTTCACTAAGACACTCCACTATCTCACAAATATTACCTAAAACGATTAATACACTCTGGAAAAAGAAAAGAAAAAGGTTTCAGGTCTTAATAGAAACCGAAATTAACATGTAACATGCAGAAATTGATGCCAATCTGCAACTATTTTAGGTTTGAATGTTTGATTGAGTAAATAAAACAGCACAAAACCAAAATAGATGACGGCACTTAGATCCAGAATATTATCTCAATGCAGTCTCACAACAGTTTTAACTTCCTCACCTTGGGCATATAAAGATCTGTTATTTCTCCAAAAGTTTGAAAATGCCTGTTGAAACAATGTCATCGCTTAGATAAGATCACATATTGAATGATGCATAAATCAACAACTACAAAAATGTGTACTGGACATCACCTGCGAAACATTGCCTCATCCACAGACTGTGGAATTCGAGCAACAAATATCCTGGTAGCTTTCTTGTTTCCTGGAGGTCGCATTTCTTCCTGTGTTCAGAACTCATCACATCATTACCAAAAAAAGGCAAAACAAGCTAATGCCTGGCACTGAAGAACTGTTGTATGTTGCATATGGAAGATGAGGTCTGAATTTTGAAGTCATCTGTAATATTTACCTTGGGAGTTGCTATCTTCACTTCCAGAGTTCGGTCTCCAAGAATATGCTCGGAGTTCACGACATTCTAAAAAAACATCCACAGAGAATGAGACATATATAACGGACAGAAAAAAATATCCATAATTAAACTAGCCAAAGATGTCATTCTATCATTTCCTAGTTGCTTTCTCCCAATTTTCTTCATTCAGTTGACTAGAGAATGACAAGGACAGAGACAATTTTATTGCTTTACTCATAAATCTCACTATGCTTCAGGCATATCGTAGATGGCTAGCACACTGATCAAGAACTATCAATAACTTCACCACTTCCAACTATAGAAAATGTTAACACCTTATGTGCTTGCCTGCCCTATCAAACACACCTTCTAAAGCATGTATACAAACTGCTTGGTTACATATGGACCTCGATATAATGCAATCGAATACACGTAATCATATCCATACCTATCAAATATAGTGATAGTTTAACATTTACCATTTACACTTATTTGTGGTATTAAGCAATAAGCATGATTGGTTTGGGAGAAGCAATAGCAGGTATTGAATGACTATTTGCCCATTTATTCAAATGCTTCATATTCATATCCTGATTGGCACGCCGCATTACAATTTATAAAAAGTAATTTTCTGTTATAGAAGACAAAATGAAAGATACTATAAGAGAATGTTCAAGCTGAGGAGAATCTCTCACAAAGTAGGGACCAACTAGAGGTACAATATACAACCACAAGATAGTCAGGTAAAAACAAAATAGCTATGTTGGCAAAAGGCAATGTGAAGTTTAGTTGCATACATTGTCAGGCAATATGAAATGTAAAGAGAAGCATATGTCATTTGTCGAAGTGTACATTACCATTTGCTAATGGCCTAACAAACAGAAGGGATTTCATATTATTACCTTTGCATCCTCTACAGACGAAAATGTCACGTATCCAAAACCACGAGATCGACCAGATGAGCGATCCTGACATTTTGTATAGGTAGAGAATATGTTGGAAAATTAGCAACAAAATACCATCGGAAAACGAACAATAATTATGTAGCTGAGAGCTAGGAAAGGAAAGTGCAGTTGGAGAATGATTTAAAAAAATAAGTCAAACATGATTGGAATGAAAATAATGTGTCTTTCAAAAAAATCCCTATTAAGTACTCCATCCCTTCCATAATATTTGGCATGGTTTTAGTTCAAATTTGAACTAAAACCACAAACATATGGAACAGAGGAAGTAGAACAATTGGGAGATAGAAGACATGCTATCAATGAGACAAGAGGGAGTTCAGGTTTTAATGTTACAGGATGGAAAATATGACTTACTTAAACACATGTACTGAAACTTAAGAGATGGCGCAAGAAAGAGTGTGCCTCTTATCGAAATTATTGAGCACGTTGAATTGTCACAAACCTTCATAACGATGCAGTCATCCAGGGGGCCAAACTTGGTCATGTACTCTTTTAATCCTTCGGTATCGACATCCCAGGGGATTCCAAGAACCTAAGGGCATGAAGTGGTCACCCCCGTTACTCCTGGTGGAAGGCATCCCTAAAACAGATCTCATGAAATAAAAAAAGGATTAGCAACTAACCACAAGCTTTGAAGCCATGCTATCACTACGCAGCTCTCTTGTTGTTCTCAGGCCAAGAAAACTCCCGGTCTATATTCCTTCAGCAGCAAGCACGGAGATTTAACCCTGGATCCCTCTCAAGCTATATGTCGAAAGGAAAAGGCTCCCAAGTCTGAGACTCTCCCTCACTCTTGACGCTGAATTGGCGACCTCCACTCTTTATCTCACTCAGCTCACAGTAGTAACTAGTAAAACAATGGTAAAAGTCACTCGATTAGTACTTCAATATCTAGGACACGAAGAACAGAAGAAGCTCTTTTTTGTAATTACTCTTCTACGGTACAATACAGAGAACAACTAAAACACAGGGTAACGTAGGTGTTGCTTGATCTCACACTAATTGTAATACTCTAGCATGAAGATTTCATCAATCAAACTTCAAGGGTGATACAGTGTCTCCCAGGTGAGGGCAAGATTGTGTGCTGGCACACCAGAAGTGGTGAGTCGTTGGATGGAAAACAACCTCATGCCTCAGAACCAAATGACCGGGAGTGGTAGAGACCGCAGGAACGCGATGGAACGGAAACGGCGATGGCTAAGGGGACACACTGTGAGAGGCGGGGGAGTGTTTGGGGTGGGATTGAGGCGTCGGTGGTGACGCTAAGGTACGCCACGGCGGCAGATGTAGTGCACGGTGGTGGATTAAAGGAGAGATTTTTGTAGGTCAGGACCCGGGAGGAAGAGGGAACCAACGTGCTTACGGGGATAGGGCTAGAGTTCGACTCTAGATGGATGAATATATGGATAATCTTCAAAACTTCGCCCCGACGAAACACAATTTCCAAATCGAGGGCTCATCAAGCCAAGCAAGTTATGGAAAACCTAAATCTCGAACGAATTGCTCCCAAGATAGGACGAGGAAGAGGCTGAATTCCGGCACAGGGAACGGACCTGCTACATCTCGTGGAAGGAAGAGAGGGGAGGTGTAACATAGAGGCGCACCTCGACGAAGACGGAGAAGATTTCGGCGGCGGAGAGGTGGATGCCTCGGCGCAGGAATCGCCCTCGCGAGAGAAGAGGGTCGGGGAGCAGATTTGTGTCCTTGTCAGGAAAAAGAACCAGCTTATGGATTCATCCTGTGGCTTATGTGCATTCGAGTCCTCCGTAAGATGGGGCATTTGCAGTCTACCCCAAAAAAATTGTTCTTACCAGCATTTTGTACCCTGTTTCGTGTAGGGATTGATAGAGTAAAATAATACGGAGCAAATCATTTTTTTTTTTGACAGAATACGGAGCAAATCATTAGTCACTAAACTTAACTCTTATGCGCGCCTCCATCACCTTACACGCATATACACGAAATACGGTCACCAAAGACATACGCCTATCCTATTCAACGTCATTGCTCAATGTATCTCCTTGTATTTGATGACATGGTGGTCGTTGGTCACTGAACTTCATCGAGGGGGTTAAGTGCAAAACATTAACAGTTACTAAAGACCCTTGCTCTCCGTGCGAAATCAAACCAGAACTTTCCCTCTACGCGCATTGAAACCCTGGTTACCCACGCTACCAACGGATCTCTGCAAGCTCGTCATGCTCTTATTTGTGTCGTTGTGCCCCTACATCCCCTTCATCTTGTGTCTAGGCTGCAATGTAGTCGTGAAGCGCTACACTTCCAACACGTTGCCTCATGTTGGGGTGGGTGTCCTTCAAGTGTGAGAAGCATGTGGTACGTCCTTGTTTCTCTTTCTCTACAAATTTCTTTGTTTAGATTCGAAATTTGGTACGGATGAGGTGCTTATTATACTGAATTTTGTTAAGTATTAACTGAATTTAGTTCATTTTGAATGTGAAATGTTTAGTCCTTAAGTAAATTTTGGTTTGCAATGCACAACAAGGCTGCAACTTCTGGCACTAGGAGTTGGACTATGTCATCTATATGTTGGACAATATCTATCTTAGAGGAGAAGCTGGAGTAAAGGCACTAGGCTGGGCAGAGGACACGAAGCTCACATTGAAGGTGAAGGCAGAGGAACTGGCAGCCACAACTCCATGGCAAGATCAAGTGATGAAGAGCAAAGCCATCACTCTGATGGATGAAGTTGATCTTTTCTGAAGATTGTAGATGCAATACTTGTGTTAGTGTGTGTGTTGCTTGTGGTCAAGAAATAAGCTCCATAGGTGTTGCTTTACTTGCTCCATAGTGTGTGTGTTGATTTTTTTTCTTTCTCCTTGTAAATAAGTTTGGACTTTTGAGCTTTATATAAAATAAATTGTTGTGGGGCCTTTGCCTCACAGTCTTGGGTGTCAAAAAAATATCGTCTATTTGTGTAGTTATGTAAGGATAAGTGTAAATATGGGTGTTTTTTATTGATGAACATATTAGTGCAAGAATGAACATGTCTATCTATCTATTAGTGTCGTGGTTATGCATGTTTCCGTTGTGGTTATGATATTCTACTATAATGTATGACAATGTACCTAGAATGCATGATCTAAAATGTAGGACAATGATGGTAAATTGAGGTTAAAATAGAAAAGATGCAATGTAGGATGATCCTTTTTTATGTATTTTCACATGCTGAGAAATCGGAATGTTGCATAGTCTTGCAGCAGTCACCAGAAGTTAAAATAAGGTAAAATAAGGTAACATAAGGTAAAAATGGCAAGTTGATGGGAGTGATCATACAATGATGCTAGTGATCAAATGCAACATTCATCACACCAAAAATAATTGAACTCGTCACGTGGAAATAGCATACGTACCAGTGTCACATAATTAGCATGGTTTTGTCACATAATAGCATAGTAGTGGATCAACACAGAGCTTTACACAACAAATATGTTCTTCTAGACCACATTACCAAAGTGCATTATTACAACCGACTAGACCAAAGTTTCAACTTAGCTATAACAGAATCACCTAAATTCATTAAACATGTCGACATAGTTTTTAACACATGTGCCTCTTGAAATCTAACTTGAACAACTCATTCACTTGCATACAATGGTACAATATCCTCTGTGACTCTGAGAGCTTCTAAGTATCTTACCCTTTTTGCAGCCCTGCTTTCTCCTCGTGTCTCCCTTCTTCTTCTCCCTAGCTTTGTTCTTGTTTTTCTCAGCTATCTCCATCTTTGTCTTTGCAATTATCTTCCTAGTCTCAATCATGGCATTCTTGGAAAATTCTGCTTCATATCTCATTTGTTCCTTCTTTTATGCATCCACTATTTCCCTTTGCTATGATATAGCTACCTTTATATTTTCATACGCTAGCTTCTTCATTGCAGTCTCCTCAGCCTTCTTCACTTGGGAAGCATACTTAGCTTCAAGCACACCTATCTTCTAATCCTCAATTGCCTTATTCTTCTCCTTTTGTATTGCAAGTATATTTTGAGCCAATGCACCTTGCATTATTGTGTTTGGCCATGGATTTGGTGCACTCATCACTAGTACAAACTCCGTTCTTAGAGTCGATTCTCGTCTATAGTCCTCAGACAATTCTACTATTTGGCTCAAGCCATCGGTCTCTAATAGTGCGACACCCTGACACGGTTTCCTTAACGGCTCAAAGAATCGTACCCTCATACGAACCGTAATTACAAACTCCTCAAACATTACGACAACTTGAGACGGCTTGTTTTCCTGGCCGTTTGCAACAATTCTCGAAACTCAGACGTCTTGAATTTCTGGCCGTCTCCAAAACTTCGTCGTCCTGAGATGGCTATTATTCATACCTCGAATACTTTGTTCGAGGCGTATATTATTTCAGACCGCCTCCACTACTTTTAAAATATTGTCAATAATAGGCAACAGGGTAATTCAAACTCAGTTGCAATAGACATGACACATACACATGATTCAGCTTCCATAAATTATACATAAATTAGCTAATTAAAGTAGCCAGCCATAAGATTAACATTACATTAGCCATAGTTGTGAAATTCATACACATGCACTTCGAACTAGCTGTGCATACATCAAAATTTATAACCAATCCATTGCAGTGCATCAACCTAGAAGTATAGCAAATATACTTAGTACCTAGCTAACACTTAGCATTGCATTAATATTGGCCTGGAAGGGTCTCAACCAAAAGATGTTACTCTCCATCATCTCTTTCATGGAAGCAGAAAAGGATATTGTCCTCCTCATTTAAGTTGAAACTCCTCACAACTTTGTCCCATCCAACTGTCAAGATTGCATTGGTTGACTCAGCTCTCATCTTCTTCCTAACTTTCCAAGTCTTCTTATTGGCCATGCATGAAACATGGACATCAACAGGATCGCGAAGGAGATTCTATAGGTACCCATTTGTGAACTCAACTCCAAATGTATGTGGTACAGAGAATTGAAGTTATTTAGTAATTAATTATGATAAACTTGTTCATGCTTAAGAAAATATCATATGCATGATCATCTTACCAGCTTGCACTTCTTTCTCATGACAGATGAATAGGTCAATCTGTAGACATTGTACTTGATTTTTGGTGGAAAATCTAGACCATGCCAATCTAAAAACAAGCTCACATCATCTTCTGTCAGATACATGTCGTTTCCAAACAGACACTGATTATCAAAGTCTGTGGAACTCCTGTGTTGAGGTCCTGATGCAACACATAGAAATATGATATCGTTGGAAAGCATATTAGGACACAAATTAGAGAGGTGATATCTGCATCTTATATTAATTTGCTAAAATATTAAAACTTGGGTCTATATATATTCTCTCATGCATGATATCACATACGATTTCCATATTCAGTTACTTATGCAATTACTTAACAAATTTTTTTGTACCATTTAAATTTCAGAGCTAAGTTAGTCTTGGAATCTTATACCACTACATATTATTATACTATATATTAAGTATTTTAAATTTTCATGTTCTTCGTACCTCTAAGCACAAGCTTCTCATCAGTGGGATCTTCAACCGATGACATGGAAATTGATGGGGGAATGTCAAACGGGGCATACCCACAAAGCGGAGTCTCCTATGGAGAGTGGCCCATGGAAAGTGCCCTACGAAGTGGAGTCTCCCATGGAGAGTTGCCCACGAAGCAGAGTCTCCCATGGAGAGTGACCCATGGAGAGTGGACCAAGGTCCATTAGGCCTACGCGTTTGTAACCGCCATAGCATGATTCATGCAAACCTTAGACCGGGGTGCCCATATAAACCCCAAGCGTGGAATCCTACAACTCCTTGGAATCTCCAATCACCATCATCCTAGTCACAGTCGCCATAGCTGACTTGCACCACCCCATTGTAACTCTCCAATCAATATACACAAGCAGGAAGTAGGATTTTTACTCTCCGGAGGGGCTGAACCTGAGTAACTTTGTGTCCCAGTGCAATCTCGATCTGTAGATGGCTACATGACCCTTGCTCCACACCTCTCTAGTGTTGTACCCTGTAACACATGTCATGGTCACATCCACGATAGTGGCGCCCACCGTGGGGCATGGGACGTCTCGACTCAGATCTACCGCGAGACCCTACTCGAGAAATGACTCGCCTCCAGATCCACTCTCCAGGTCTACCGCACCGACATGGAGGAGATTCGCCACGCTTGGGGACACGCCCGACATGGACTCGCCATCACATACTCGCCACGCTCGGGGACTCGCATGCCGCTGACGCGCCATCGCGGACTCGTCGATCTCGCAGACTTACCAATCGCCAGTCTCCAGGGCTCGTGGTGCTCCAGACAACGTCAGGCTCCAGTCGCCATGCTTGGGGACTCGCCACGCTCTCGCGGACTCTCCATGCTCGTTGACTCGCCAATCGCCAGTCTCAAGGAGTCGCCGCAGCATCAGACATCACTCGCCATGCTTGGGCATAGCGTGACCCAGTCTCCACGTGCCCTAGTCTTCGCGATGGCCCAGTCTCCGCGATGAACCAGTCTCCGTGTCGACCCCATCTATCACAGCACGACCCAGCCTCCGCGTGCTCTAGTCTTTGAGATGGCCCAGTATCTGCCTGCGCTAGTCTCTGCATCGACCTTGTTCGTTGCAGTGTGGCCCAGTCTCTGCGACGACCCAGTATCTGTGTGCCCTAGTCTCCGCGATGACCTGGTCTACGTGACGACTCCATCCTCCATGCGACTATGACCGACGCGTCGAACCGTCCTCCACAGCACGACCTAGTCTCCGTGATGACTCCATCGCGTCGACTCTGTCCTCATTTGACAACTAACTTTCTTTGTACTTCGTATATGCTATAAGTTCAAAATATATGTGCCTTTCTATTCGATCTCCAAAGTTGGCCATGCAGTCGCATATAACTCTCTCAGGGACTACAAAATCATACTTGAGATCAGACTCCATTTTGTCTGTTGTTTATTTGTGTCTGTCGAAGTAATGAGGCTGGGTACCAAAAAGCCGACATTTTTTCCGAGTTTAACAGTCTGGCATCACGTCGTTGTTACGCGACAAGCGTTTAATGATAGAGGTATTCCTACTCACGAAAAGATACGCACAAACCTTTCATACTACAAACTGATCACTTGACATAAGTGTATTTTATTTCAACATCTTTACAATGTTCAATATATTTCACAAATACACCTTAATGCAGTTGTACCTTTTTCTCCTCAGCAAAACGTTCTAGTGGCTTTCTCGTCCACAACCTACAACGACTTGTCAAGCTCGTAGACTCGCCACATGCCATCTTAATGTCGAGAGAGTGGAGCCTACAACGATGGGGGATCTTCCCATCCGACTATAACACCCAACCGGAGGCCCCGAACTAGGCAATCCATTCCGCCCAAAACAACAAACAACGCAGGCAAGCAAAGCTACACTCGGAGATAGACATCTACCTCTGCTCCGATAGAGAATGAGCACTTCTCACCACGTCACCTCCGCACCCATAGGCTTTGGCGAGCTATCCCGGAACAACATTTTGTTAGAATTTGGGTTCGTGGCGAGCGAATTTCGTATGAGCTAGTCTGAAACTATGTATGAACAGACCAATGTTGCTAATGAATGTTAATTTCTCCCGCGAAGTGTTTTTTCTTCAAATTATGTGGTTTCTATTACGGTTTCTGTTCTACACAACTAAATTTGATATTGTAAAACAGATCCAGTGTCCTTTATCCGTGACTAAAAAGCCACATATATAAGGGGTCTGATAGAGATGCTCTTAGATAGTGTAGTCGCACAAATAACAGGGGCGAGTTTGGAGGAGGTTCAGTGCACCCAGCGACCATAGTTTGTCTCGAGCATCACAGGCCAGACGGCTTCCTTGGGATGTAGCCCATTCGTGGCACCATGCCACTAGGTAGGCCAAAAGAGTAGGGCACCTCGTTGGATCAACCAAAGCCTCCTAAAAGGTTGGGAGCTTAGAGCTCTTGAAAGAGAGGATAGATATTAGATATCACCGATGGCTAAGGGCACGTTTGGTAGCTTGGGCCGCCTTTGGCTCGCATGTGCCCCGCGGTTTTAGGGCCGTTTGGTTTCCTGGGATCCTCCGTGTTGTCGCACTGCACGGTTCTTAAAACACCTCCGGGACAGATCCGGGAGGAACGCCTAGTTTAACAATTTTTCCAGGGACAAGCCCTGGGAAGAAGAAAACCAACAAAGCCGTCTGCACGGGCGCTCCGCCTCGACATGGCGGGATAAGGCGAAATCCAAGCGGCGTTGCGTGGCAAAGGTAGGGGTAACCTCCCTCTTCGGTTACCCTCTCCATTAGCCCCCTCCCAAATTTTCCCTTTCATCAATTTTCGCACCGATGGCGGCTGCGGCGACCCATATCTGGCAGCGCGCATCTCCCTTCGGTCTCCGGCACCAGAGCAGGGTCGTCGTTTCCAGCCGCGACGACTTTCAGCCGTGTCCATCGTTTGCCATGACGGAGGTAAGGGGAAACTTCTCTGCTCTACTATATTGTTAGATTCATGTGGGTAGAACTAGTTGGGTTTGATAAGACCGTTCGTAATGCATAGATCTTGTTTGAGTAGACCGACCAGCTCCATCTTGCATGTGCATGACGCCGCAATACTCATTATTTGCATACAAGCCTGGATCTTGATGGTGCACAAAAGAGCAGTTAGGCATGCTGCTTTTCCTCCTGTCAGTTACGGTCCTATATTACAACGAGATCAGGAGAGGATTGCCAACCGAAACTACATCTACAACTGCAACGATGTAGAGGCTATCCAGATGCTTCGGATGAGAAGAGCCCCTTTCTATGCACTTGTGAAAACGTTAAAGTCTAGAGGACTGCTGGTTGATAACATCCACACCTCTGTCGAAGAACAAGTCGCAATGTTTTTTCATGTCGTGGGTCATAACCATAGGTTCAGAGTCATCCATAGCACATTCAGGCGATCCACGGAGACTATCTCTCGGTACTTCCAGCATGTGTTGCATGCAATTGGGGAGCTCAGAGGTGAAATGATCAAGCCAACATCATCGAACACATGCACCACCCAAGATCAAGAACATCTACATGTGGTTCCCGTATTTCACGGTGAATACAAAATCATATTCGTTCTACTTATCAGATGTGTGGTACTGTTAGAAACATGACAGTGTGCAAATTATTTGACAGGATTGCATTGGGGCTATTGATGGTACTCATATGACTACAAAGTTACCAAGATTAATGTTTGCAACATTCCGCGGGAGGAAGCACTATACCAGCCAGAACATGCTAGAAGCTGTGGATTTCGATATGAAGTTCACATACGTGCTTGTTGTGTGGGAGGGTCCAGCTCATGATGCGAGCATTCTGTCCGACAGCTTGACCAGGCCTGATGGGTTGCAAATCCCTGGGGGTAAGTTCTACCTTGGAGATGCTGGAAATGCATGCCGACCTGGTATTCTACCTCCCTTAAGGAAAACAAGGTACCACCTCAACGAGTTCACTCCCAGGAACCGACCTCAGAATGCGAAAGAGTTGTTCAATCTAAGACACTCAAGCCTTAGAGTCACCATTGAGAGGGCTTTGCTGCATTGAAGAACAGGTTCAAGGTCCTTGACCAGAAACCGTTCCACACTTTTGACACTCAAGTAAAGATGGTCCTTGCTTGTTCCATTCTTCACAACTAGATCCTAGGTTTGGGCAAGGATGACTTCTTTCAAGAGGTTGTCACTTTTGATGAAGTTGAGACCGGCCATGGCATGGAGGCAGGCGGTAATGAAGCCTGAAAGGAGAATATGCAAGAGTGGGCAGACGTAATGTGGGAAGCCAGAGGCACCACCACCATTTGAGGAGGAGAAGAACAAGTGAAGAAGCAAAGTGAAAAACAAGTGAAGAAGAAGAACCCCGCTTTGATCCCCTGTTTATCGAACCCCAATTTGATCCCCGTATGTTGAACTACCCCGTGATGATAAACTCCAATTCGTAGTAGTTAGGGAGCATCGTTATGAACTACCATTCGTACTAGCTAGGGCTGATTTCGTGAATTGCTTGCTTCGTTAGTCCGCAACTATCATGAACTGGGATTTTTGTGTTATGGGAGGTGATAGCATGGTAAGACTACCCGTTGTAGAGAACATGTGATCTTAGGCATGCCTGATGGTATCAAACAGGTGTAATCTCATCTCCATCGAGATTTGGGGTTGGCTGCAGGCAAACAAACAAAAAAAGCCTTTTGGCCCAAACCATGCAGCCCGACCTACCAAGCAACAGGTCAATTCCTGTCAGTGGCTCGTTTCGAACGCGCATGTGCCCTCGCCTCGCGCCAGTAAGTCACGAATTGGGGCCATGCTATCAAATGCGCCCTAACTGGATTACAAACAATATGTACTCATTAGCAAAAGAGCGGATCGTCTAGGAGTATCCTTAGGAAATTCGGAAATCGAGTTGGTCAAGTCTATTAAAGATATTAAAATGTTAGACGAGGAACGTATTCTAACGATTTTGCAAAAGAATGTGGATGAGAATTTGAGTAAGGAGGAGGGTCCTTCGACTCTTGTGATGTCGAAAGTATCTACTCTTTGTGAGGACTTGATTGAGGATGATGACATCCCACTGGGGTTAGATGATCATTTGGAGCATCTAAAACCGGTTGTCAAGGAGAATAAAACTAGGCAGAGGAAAACTTATGACACTAACAATATTCACAGAAGCACTAGGCAAAGAATTAAAAAGCAGCTTTCATAATGCAGAATCTATAAGGAATGAATTGGAATCTAGGGGGTTTTGGTGACACCTCAAAGTATTTGTTTGTCAAAGAGGCGATTAGGGAACATAAGGTAGATTTTGTAGCTTTGTTGGAGACTGGGAGATCAAACTTCTCTATTCCTTTTTAAAATCAACTTGTTGCGGGTTATAATTACTCTTGGTTTTGTTTACCTCCTCATGGTCGATCTGGGGGTATTCTTGTGGGAATAAACTCAGATACCATACAGGCGATAAAGGTGACTACTAGAGATTTATGTGTAAAGTTTCGTATAAAATGTAAGAGGGATGGTTTCGAATGGATTCTGGTGCCGGTCAATGGGCTGCCCAACACATACACAAATTATAATTTTTGGCAAAATTAGTGCGAACATGTGAGTCTGAAACACTACCTATGTTGGTAGGTGGTGATTTCAACATTATACAAACGAGAGAAGAAAAATAATAATAACTTTAAGGCTCGTTGGCCTTTTGTGTTTAATGAAATTATTGAACATTTGAATCTAAGAGAAATTGCTCTTTCTGGGAGACAGTTTACGTGGGCAAGTCATCGAGATGAACCTACTTATGAGAAGCTAGATAGAGTTCTAGCATCCATCTTCTGGGAACAAAAATTTCCCTTAGTGACTATCTGTGCATTAACAAGGGCCGATTCTGACCATACACCGATTCTCATTGATTCAAGTGTGAAAGCACATCTGGTAATAAACCAAAATTCTCTTTTGATACATTGGTTGAGACAAGAGGGTTTCTTTGAGATGGTAGAGAAGGAGTGGAAATCGGTGGTGGCAGTTATGAGTCCCATGGATGTTTGGTTAAATAACTTAAGGCATATTAGAAAGTTTCTCAAAGGTTGAGCAAAAAATCAAAGTGGGAATAATAAAAAAGAGAAAGAGAGATTACATCCATTATTGATCATTTCAATTTAATAGCGAAAATAACTCCATTGAGTTTGTATGAAAGAGAAGAGTTTTAAAAGGCAAATGAGAGTTTAAATAAATTAAGACAGAAGGAGGAGTCTAAGTGGGCTCAAAGAGCAAAAGTTAAGCATATCCAAGAAGGGGGAAATAATACGAGATATTTCCATTTGATTGCAAATGGTAAACATCGAAAAAATAAAAAAATCACTTAGAATAACAAGAAGGAACAATTGTTGGGGAGGATAATCTTAAGGTCCATATCACCGAATTCTATAAAAAATTATTTGGGGCACCGATTCTAAGCAATATTTCTTTAGTACAAGAGGTGGTGCATGACATTCCGCAAATTTCATCTGATGAAAATGAGATTTTAACAGCTCCTTTTACTGAAGAGGAGGTCTATGAGGCAATCTCACAGATGGAACATAATAAAGCTCCCGGACCTGATGGACTTCCGGCGGAGTTTTATCAGAAAATTTGGGAAGTGATAAAGTTTGAGTTGATGGCGCTTTTTAATCAGTTGAGTGGAGGGGATTTTCCCCTGTATAAACTTAATTTTTGCGTAGTCACATTACTATCTAAGAAAGAGTATGCGGTACAGATACAACAATATAGACCCATTTGTCTACTAAATGTATGTTTCAAAATATTTACTAAGGCAGGAACAAATCGAATAACGGGGATTGCCCCAAAGGTTATAAAACCAACACAAACGGCCTTTATGCCGGGTCAAAATATATTAGAAGGGGTAGTTATTCTTCATGAAACGATTCATGAGCTACATAGTAAGAAATTGGATGGAGTGTTGTTTAAAACTGATTTCGAAGAAGCGTATGATAAAGTTAAGTGGTCCTTTTTACAACAGACTTTGAGAATGAAGGAATTTTCCACAGAATGGTGTAAATTAGTTCAACAATTCGTGCAAGGGGGGAGTGTGGGAGTGAAGGTAAATGATGACATTGAACATTATTTTCAAACAAAGAAAGGGCTGCAGCAAGGGGACCCTTGTACCCAATGCTTTTCAATATTGTAGTTGATATGCTTGCCATCTTAATTGAACAAGCAAAAGATGATGGTCAAGTTGGGGGTTTATTCCTCATCTTGTGGAGGGCGGCATCTCTATACTACATTATGACGATAATACGATCCTTTTTTTTGGAACATGACATCCTAAAAGCTGTTAGCATGAAGTTAATCTTATGTATTGATGGCGTGTATTTCACACGTTCGTTGGGCAACCCCAAGAGGAAGGTATGATGCGCACAGCAACAAGTTTTCCCTCAGAAAGAAACCAAGGTTTATCGAACCAGGAGGAGCCAAGAAGCACGTTGAAGGTTGATGGCGGCGGGATGTAGTGCGGCGCAACACCAGAGATTCCGGCGCCAACGTGGAACCTGCACAACACAACCAAAGTACTTTGCCCCAACGAAACAGTGAGGTTGTTGATGGCGTGTATTTCACACGTTCGTTGGGCAACCCCAAGAGGAAGGTATGATGCGCACAGCAGCAAGTTTTCCCTCGTAAAGAAACCAAGGTTTATCGAACCAGGAGGAGCCAAGAAGCACGTTGAAGGTTGATGGCGGCGGGATGTAGTGCGGCGCAACACCGCAGATTCCGGCGCCAACGTGGAACCCGCACAACACAACCAAACTACTTTGCCCCAACGAAACAGCTGAGGTTGTCAATCTCACCGGCTTGCTGTAACAAAGGATTAACCGTATTGTGTGGAAGATGATTGTTTGCAGAGAAAACAGTAGAAACAAGTATTGCAAGAGATTGTATTTCAAGAAAGAGAATTGGACCGGGGTCCACAGCTCACTAGAGGTGTCTCTCCCATAAGACGAACAAGCATGTTGGGTGAACAAATTACAGTTGGGCAATTGACAAATAAAGAGAGCATGACAATGCACATACATATCATGATGAGTATAGTGAGATTTAATTGGGCATTACGACAAAGTACATAGACCGCCATCCAACCGCATCTATGCCTAAAAAGTCCACCTTCAGTGTTATCATCCGAACCCCTCCAAGTATTAAGTTGCAAAGCAACAGACAATTGCATTAAGTATGGTGCGTAATGTAATCAACAACTACATCCTTAGACATAGCATCAATGTTTTATCCCTAGTGGCAACAAGACAACACAACCTTAGAACTTTCGTCACCGTCCCGTGTGTCAATGCGTGCATGAACCCACTATCGAGCATAAGTACTCCCTCTTGGAGTTAAAAGCATCTACTTGGCCGGAGCATCTACTAATAACGAAGAGCATGCAAGATCATAAACAACACATAAGCATAACTTTGATAATCAACATAACAAGTATTCTCTATTCATCGGATCCCAACAAACGCAACATATAGAATTACATATAGATGATCTTGATCATGATAGGCAGCTCACAAGATCCGACAATGATAGCACAATGGGGAGAAGACAACCATCTAGCTACCGCTATGGACCCATAGTCCAGGGGTAGACTACTCACTCATCACTCCGGAGGCGACCATGGCGGTGTAGAGTCCTCCGGGAGATGATTCCCCTCTCCGGCAGGTGCCGGAGGCGATCTCCAGGATCCCCCGAGATGGGATCGGCGGCGACGGCGTCTCGGCAATGTTTTCCGTATCGTGGCTCTCGTGCACCGGGGGTTTCGTCACGGAGGCTATTTGTAGGCGGAAGGGCAAGTCAAGAGGCGGCACAGGGGGCCCACACCACAGGCCGGCGCGGCCAAGGGGGGCCGCGCCGCCCTAGGGTTTGGCGCCCCGTGGCCCCTCTTCGTCTCTCCTTCGGACTTCCGGAAGCTTCGTGAGAAAATAGGCCTCCGGGGCTTTTATTTCGTCCAATTCCGAGAATATTTCTTTACTAGGATTTCTGAAACCAAAAACAGCAGTAAAACAAAGAATCGGCACTTCGGCATCTTGTTAATAGGTTAGTTCCGTAAAATGCACGAATATGACATAAAGTGTGCATAAAACATGTAGATAACATCAATAATGTGGCATGGAACACAAGAAATTATCGATACGTTGGAGACGTATCAGCATCCCTAAGCTTAGTTCTCGCTCGTCCCGAGCAGGTAAAACGATAACAAAGATAATTTCTGGAGTGACATGCCATCATAAACTTGATCATACTATTTGTAAAGCATATGTAGAGAATGCAGCGATCAAAACAATGTGTATGACATGAGTAAACAAGTGAATCATAAGGCAAAGACTTTTCATGAATAGCACTTCAAGACAAGCATCAATAAGTCTTGCATAAGAGTTAACTCATAAAGCAATAATTCGAAGTAAAGGTATTGAAGCAACACAAAAGAAGATTAAGTTTCAGCAGTTGCTTTCAACTTGTAACATGTATATCTCATGGATATTGTCAACATAGAGTAATATAATAAGTGCAATAAGCAAGTATGTAAGAATCAATGCACAGTTCACACAAGTGTTTGCTTCTTGAGGTGGAGAGAAATAGGTGAACTGACTCAACATAAAAGTAAAAGAATGGTCCTCATAGAGGAAAAGCATCGATTGCTATATTTGTGCTAGAGCTTTGATTTTGAAAACATGAAACAATTTTGTCAACGGTAGTAATAAAGCATATGCATCATGTAAATTATATCTTATAAGTTGCAAGCCTCATGCATAGTGTACTAATAGTGCTCGCACCTTGTCCTAATTAGCTTGGACTATCTGGATTATCACCGCAATACATATGCTTTAACCAAGTATCACAAAGGGGTACCTCTATGCCGCCTGTACAAAGGTCTAAGGAGAAAGCTCGCATTTGGATTTCTCGCTTTTGATTATTCTCAACTTAGACATCCATACCGGGACAACATAGACAACGGATAATGGACTCCTCTTTTAATGCTTTAAGCATTCAACAACAATTAATTCTTTTCTCATTAGAGATTTGAGGATGTTTGTCCAAAACTGAAACTTCCACCATGGAACATGGCTTTAGTTAGCGGCCCAATGTTCTTCTCTCACAATATGCATGCTCAAACCATTCAACTCAGTGTAGATCGCCCTTACTTCAGACAAGACGAACATGCATAGCAACTCACATGAAATTCAACAATGAGTTGATGGCGTTCCCCAGTAAACATGGTTATCGCACAACAAGCAACTTAATAAGAGATAAAGTGCATAATTACATATTCAATACCACAATAGTTTTTAAGCTATTTGTCCCATGAGCTATATATTGCAAAGGTGAATGATGGAATTTTAAAGGTAGCACTCAAGCAATTTACTTTGGAATGGCTGGAAAATACCATGTAGTAGGTAGGTATGGTGGACACAAATGGCATAGTGGTTGGCTCAAGTATTTTGGATGCATGAGAAGTATTCCTCTCGATACAAGGTTTAGGCTAGCAAGGTTATTTGAGGCAAACACAAGGATGAACTAGTACAGCAAAACTCACATAAAAGACATATTGAAAGCATTATAATACTCTATACCGTCTTCCTTGTTGTTCAAACTCAAAACTAGAAATTATCTAGACCTTAGAGAAACCAAATATGCAAACCAAATTTTAGCATGCTCTATGTATTTCTTCATTAATGGGTGCAAAGCATATGATGCAAGAGCTTAAACATGAGCACAACAATTGCCAAGTATCACATTACCCAAAACATTTATAGCAATTACTACATGTATCATTTTCCAATTCCAACCATATAACAATTTAACGAAGGAGAAACTTCGCCATGAATACTATAAGTAGAAACCAAGGACATATTTGTCCATATGCTACAGCGGAGTGTGTATCTCTCCCATAAAGTGAATGCTAGGATCCATTTTATTCAAACAAAACAAAAACAAAAACAAAACGACGCTCCAAGAAAAAGCACATAAGATGTGGCCGAATAAAAATGTAGTTTCAGGGGAGGAACCTGATAATTTGTTAATGAAGAAGGGGATGCCTTGGGCATCCCCAAGCTTAGACGCTTGAGTCTTCTTGATATATGCAGGGGTGAACCACCGGGTGCATCCCCAAGCTTAGAGCTTTCACTCTCCTTGATCATGTTGCATCATACTCCTCTCTTGATCCTTGAAAACTTCCTCCACACCAAACTCGAAACAACTCATTAGAGGGTTAGTGCACAATATAAATTGACATATTCAGAGGTGACACACTCATTCTTAACACTTCTGGACATTGCATAATGCTACTGGACATTAGTGGATCAAAGAAATTCATCCAACATAGCGAAAGAGGCAATGCGAAATAAAAGGCAGAATCTGTCAAAACAGAACAGTTCGTATTGACGAATTTTAAAATGGCACCAGACTTGCTCAAATGAAAATGCTCAAATTGAATGAAAGTTGCGTACATATCTGAGGATCATGCACGTAAATTGGCATAATTTTCTGAGCTTCCTGCAGGGCAGTGGGCTCAGATTCGTGACAGCAAAGAAATCTGGAACTGCGCAGTAATCCAAATCTAGTACTTACTTTTCTATCAACGGCTTAACTTGGCACAACAAAACTCAAAACTAAGATAAGGAGAGGTTGCTACAGTAGTAAACAACTTCCAAGACACAAAATAAAAAACAAAGTACTGTAGGTAAAAACATGGGTTGTCTCCCATAAGCGCTTTCTTAACGCCTTCAGCTAGGCGCGGAAAGTGTGTATCAAGTATTATCGAAGGGTGGTGCATTCTCAGCGAGGTGTGGAGTTTTCTCAACTAGGCATATTATATTAGATACATAAGTTTTAGCATCTCCCTTTTCATTAGTCTTAGGTGTGCTACTCTCATCAAACAAATTTTCTCGGAACAAGCCAAGCATAATTATTTTCTAGTGCATCATTCATAGCTAGGAGCTTGCATGGTATTGGTGCTTTGATCTCCTCTCCATCATCAATATTATTAGTGTATCTTATTCTATCCATATCCATCTTTTCAAAGAGACTAGCAAAATTAGTAAGAGAACCAAGCATATTGAATTTAGCAAACACCTTTCTAGCTTCTCTTGCTAGACCACCAAATTCTCTAAGAAGGGTTTCTAAAACAAAATCTTTCTTTTCCCCTTCTTCCATATCACCAAGCGTGAAAAACATGTGTTGGATTATAGGATTAAGATTAACAAATTTAGTTTCCAACAAGCGAACTAAATGCGCAGCAGCAATTTCATAAGTAGGCGCAAGATCTATCAAGTGTCTATCTTCAAAATTTTCAATGGTACTAACATGGTTGAAGAATTCTTCTATATTATTTCTCCCAACTATAGACCCACGTCCTACCGGTATGTTCTTTGTAGTAAAATTAAAAGGAAACATGATGAAATAAGTAAAGTGAATGCAGGTAAACTAATTTTTTTGTGTTTTTGATATAGCAAACAAGATAGCAAATAAAGTAAAGCTAGCAACTAATTTTTTTGTGTTTTGATTTAAGTGCAGCAAACAAAGTAGTAAATAAAATAAAGCAAGACAAAAACAAAGTAAAGAGATTGAGAAGTGGAGACTCCCCTTGCAAGCGTGTCTTGATCTCCCCGGCAACGGCGCCTGTAAAAAGAGCTTGATGGCGTGTATTTCACACGTTCGTTGGGCAACCCCAAGAGGAAGGTATGATGCGCACAAGCAGCAAGTTTTCCCTCAGAAAGAAACCAAGGTTTATCGAACCAGGAGGAGCCAAGAAGCACGTTGAAGGTTGATGGCGGCGGGATGTAGTGCGGCGCAACACCGTAGATTCCGGCGCCAACGTGGAACCTCGCACAACACAACCAAACTACTTTGCCCCAACGAAACAAAGTGAGGTTGTCAATCTCACCGGCTTGCCGTAACAAAGGATTAACCGTATTGTGTGGAAGATGATTGTTTGCAGAGAAAACAGTAGAAACAAGTATTGCAAGAGATTGTATTTCAGTAAAGAGAATTGGACCGGGGTCCACAGCTCACTAGAGGTGTCTCTCCCATAAGACGAACAAGCATGTTGGGTGAACAAATTACAGCTTGGGCAATTGACAAATAAAGAGAGCATGACAATGCACATACATATCATGATGAGTATAGTGAGATTTAATTGGGCATTACGACAAAGTACATAGACCGCCATCCAACCGCATCTATGCCTAAAAAGTCCACCTTCAGAGTTATCATCCGAACCCCTCCAGCATTAAGTTGCAAAGCAACAGACAATTGCATTAAGTATGGTGCGTAATGTAATCAACAACTACATCCTTAGACATAGCATCAATGTTTTATCCCTAGTGGCAACAAGCACAACACAACCTTAGAACTTTCGTCACATCGTCCTGGTGTCAATGCAGCATGAACCCACTATCGAGCATAAGTACTCCCTCTTGGAGTTAAAAGCATCTACTTGGCCAGAGCATCTACTAATAACGGAGAGCATGCAAGATCATAAACAACACATAAGCATAACTTTGATAATCAACATAACAAGTATTCTCTATTCATCGGATCCCAACAAACGCAACATATAGAATTACATATAGATGATCTTGATCATGATAGGCAGCTCACAAGATCCGACAATGATAGCACAATGGGGAGAAGACAACCATCTAGCTACTGCTATGGACCCATAGTCCAGGGGTAGACTACTCACTCATCACTCCGGAGGCGACCATGGCGGTGTAGAGTCCTCCCGGGAGATGATTCCCCTCTCCGGCAGGTGCCGGAGGCGATCTCCAGGATCCCCCGAGATGGGATCGGCGGCGACGGCGTCTCGGCAATGTTTTCCGTATCGTGGCTCTCGGCACCGGGGGTTTCGTCACGGAGGCTATTTGTAGGCGGAAGGGCAAGTCAAGAGGCGGCACGGGGGCCCACACCACAGGCCGGCGCGGCCAAGGGGGGGCCGCGCCGCCCTAGGGTTTGGCGCCCCCGTGGCCCCTCTTCGTCTCTCCTTCGGACTTCCGGAAGCTTCGTGAGAAAATAGGCCTCCGGGCTTTTATTTCGTCCAATTCCGAGAATATTTCTTTACTAGGATTTCTGAAACCAAAAACAGCTAGAAAACAAAGAATCGGCACTTCGGCATCTTGTTAATAGGTTAGTTCCGGAAAATGCACGAATATGACATAAAGTGTGCATAAAACATGTAGATAACATCAATAATGTGGCATGGAACACAAGAAATTATCGATACGTTGGAGACGTATCGGTTGTCAATCTCACCGGCTTGTCAGTAACAAAGGATTAACCGTATTGTGTGGAAGATGATTGTTTGCAGAGAAAATAGTAAAACAAGTATTGCAACAGATTTGTATTTCAAGTATTAAAGAATGGACCGGGGTCCACAGCTCACTAGAGGTGTCTCTCCCATAAGATAAAAGCATGTTGGGTGAACAAATTACGATCGGGCAATTGACAAATAGAGAGGGCATAACAATGCACATACATGACATGATAAGTATAGTGAGATTTAATTGGGCATTACGACAAAGTACATAGACCGCCATCCAACCGCATCTATGCCTAAAAAGTCCACCTTCAGGTTATCATCCGAACCCCTCCAGTATTAAGTTGCAAAGCAACAGACAATTGCATTAAGTATGGTGCGTAATGTAATCAACAACTACATCCTCGGACATAGCGCCAATGTTTTATCCCTAGTGGCAACAAGCACAACACAACCTTAGAACTTTCTCGTCACTCGTCCTGGTGTCAATGCAGGCATGAACCCACTATCGAGCATAAGTACTCCCTCTTGGAGTTAAAAGTAAAAACTTGGCCGGAGCCTCTACTAGAAACGGAGAGCATGCAAGATCATAAACAACACATGTATAATAACTTGATAATTAACATGACATGGTATTCTCTATCCATCGGATCCCGACAAACACAACATATAGAATTACAGATAGATGATCTTGATCATGTTAGGCAGCTCACAAGATCCAACAATGAAGCACAATGAGGAGAAGACAACCATCTAGCTACCGCTATGGACCCATAGTCCAGGGGTGAACTACTCACTCATCACTCCGGAGGCGAGCATGGCGGTGTAGAGTCCTCCGGAGATGAATCCCCTCTCCGGCAGGGTGCCGGAGGAGATCTCCGTAATCCCCCGAGATGGGATCGGCGGCGACGGCGTCTCAGTAAGATTTTCCGTATCGTGGTTTTTCGCCTCAGGGGTTTCGCGACGGAGGCTTTAAGTAGGCGGAAGGGCAGGTCAAGGGGCGTCACGGGGGGCCCACACTATAGGTCGGCGTGGCCAGGGCTTGGGCCGCGCCGCCCTATAGTATGGCCACCTCGTGGCCCCACTTCGTGTGTTCTTCGGTCTTCTGGAAGCTCCGTGGAAAAATAGGGCCCTGGGTCTTCGTTTCGTCCAATTCCGAGAATATTTCGTTACTAGGATTTCTGAAACCAAAAACAGCGTAAAACATGAACCGGCACTTCGGCATCTTGTTAATAGGTTAGTTCCGTAAAATGCACGAATATGACATAAAGTGTGCATAAAACATGTAGGTATCATCAATAATATGGCATAGAACATAAGAAATTATCGATACGTCGGAGACGTATCAAGCATCCCCAAGTTTAGTTCTTCTCGTCCCGAGCAGGTAAAACGATAACAAAGATAATTTCTGAAGTGATATGCCATCATAACCTTGATCATACTATTTGTAAACATATGTAGTGGATGCAGTGATCAAAACAATGGTAATGACATGAGTAAACAAGTGAATCATAAAGCAAAGACTTTTCATGAATAGTACTTCAAGACAAGTATTAATAAGTCTTGCATAAGAGTTAACTCATAAAGCAATAAATCAAAGTAAAGGCATTGAAGCAACACAAAGGAAGATTAAGTTTCAGCGGTTGCTTTCAACTTGTAACATGTATATCTCATGGATAATAGTCAACATAGAGTAATATAACAAGTACAATATGCAAGTATGTAGGAATCAATGCACGGTTCACACAAGTGTTTGCTTCTTGAGGTGGAGAGAAATAGGTGAACTGACTCAACATAAAAGTAAAGAGAATGGTCCTTCAAAGAGGAAAGCATCGATTGCTATATTTGTGCTAGAGCTTTTATTTTGAAAACATGAAACAATTTTGTCAACGGTAGTAATAAAGCATATGAGTTATGTACATTATATCTTACAAGTTGCAAGTCTCATGCATAGTATACTAATAGTGCCCGCACCTTGTCCTAATTAACTTGGAATACCGGATCTTTGCAATGCACATGTTTTGACCAAGTGTCACAATGGGGTACCTCCATGCCGCCTGTACAAAGGTCTAAGGAGAAAGCTCGCATTTTGGATTTCTCGCTTTTGATTATTCTCAACTTAGACATCCATACCGGGACAACATGGACAACAGATAATGGACTCCTCTTTAATGCATAAGCATGTGGCAACAATTATTATTCTCATATGAGATTGAGGATATATGTCCAAACCGAAACTTCCACCATGAATCATGGCTTTAGTTAGCGGCCCAAAGTTCTTCTCTAACAACATGCATGCTCCAACCATGAAGGTGGTAGATCTCTCTTGCTTCGTACAAGACGGACATGCATAGCAACTCACATGATATCCAACAAAGAATAGTTGATGGCGTCCCGTAAACATGGTTATCGCTCAACAAGCAACTTAATAAGAGATAAAGTGCATAAGTACATATTCAATACTACAATAGTTTTTAAGCTATTTGTCCCATGAGCTATATATTGCAAAGGTGAATGATGGAATTTTAAAGGTAGCACTCAAGCAATTTACTTTGGAATGGCGGATAAATACCATGTAGTAGGTAGGTATGGTGGACACAAATGGCATAGTGGTTGGCTCAAGTATTTTGGATGCATGAGAAGTATTCCCTCTCGATACAAGGTTTAGGCTAGCAAGGTTATTTGAAACAAACACAAGGATGAACGGTACAGACAAAACTCACATAAAAGACATACGGTAAACATTATAAGACTCCATACCGTCTTCCTTGTTGTTCAAAACTCAATACTAGATGTTATCTAGACTCTAGAGAAACCAAATATGCAAACCAAATTAGCAAGCTCTAAGTATTTCTTCATTAATGGGTGCAAAGTATATGATGCAAGAGCTTAAACATGAACACAACAATTGCCAAGTATCAAATTATCCAAGACATTTTAGAGTTACTACATGTATCATTTTCCAATTCCAACCATATAACAATTTAACGAAGAAGAACTTCGCCATGAATACTATGAGTAGAGCCTAAGGACATATTTGTCCATATGCAACAGCGGAGCGTGTCTCTCTCCCATAGAGTGAATGCTAGGATCCATTTTATTCAAACAAAATAAAAAACAAAAACAAACCGACACTCCAAGCAAAGTACATAAGATGTGGCCGAATAAAAATATAGTTTCAGGGGAGGAACCTGATAATGTTGTCGATGAAGAAGGGGATGCCTTGGGCATCCCCAAGCTTAGACGCTTGAGTCTTCTTAATATATGCAGGGGTGAACCACCGGGGCATCCCCAAGCTTAGAGCTTTCACTCTCCTTAATCATATTGCATCATACTCCTCTCTTGATCCTTGAAAACTTCCTCCACACCAAACTCGAAACAACTCATTAGAGGGTTAGTGCATAATAAAAATTCACATGTTCAGAGGTGACACAATCATTCTTAACACTTCTGGACATTGCATAAAGCTACTGGACATTAGTGGATCAAATAAATTCATCCAACATAGCAAAAGAGGCAATGCGAAATAAAAGACAGAATCTGTCAAAACATAACAGTCCGTAAAGATGGATTTTATTAGGCCACCAGACTTGCTCAAACGAAAATGCTCAAATTGAATGAAAGTTGCGTACATATCTGAGGATCATGCTCGTAAATTGGCGTAATTTTCTGAGCTACCTACAGGGAGATAGACCCAGATTCGTGACAGCAAAGAAATCTGGAACTGCGCAGTAATCCAAATCTAGTACTTACTTTTCTATCAAAGACTTTACTTGGCACAACAAAACATAAAACTAAGATAAGGAGAGGTTGCTACAGTAGTAAACAACTTCCAAGACACAAATATAAAACAAAGTACTGTAGCAAAAACATGGGTTGTCTCCCATAAGCGCTTTTCTTTAACGCCTTCAGCCTAGGCGCGTAAAGTGTATCTCAAGTAACATCGAAAGATGAAGCATCAACATCATAATTTGTTCTAATGATAGAATCATAAGGTAACTTTATTCTCTTTCTAGGGAAGTGTTCCATACCTTTCTTGAGAGGAAATTGATATTTAATATTACCTTCCTTCATATCAATAGTAGCACCAACGGTTCGAAGAAAAGGTCTTCCCAATATAATGGGGCAAGATGCATTGCATTCAATATCCAAGACAACAAAATCAACGGGGACAAGGTTATTGTTAACCATAATATGAACATTATCAACTTTCCCCAAAAGTTTCTTTTTAGCATTATCAACGAGATTAACATCCAAATAGCAGTTTTTCAATGGTGGCAAGTCAAGCATATCATAGACTTTTTTAGGCATAACATAAATACTTGCACCAAGATCACATAAGGCATTACAATCAAAATCTTTGACTCTCATTTTAATGATGGGCTCCCAACCATCCTCTAGCTTTCTAGGAATAGAAGTTTCAAGTTTTAGTTTCTCTTCTCTAGCTTTTATGAGAGCATTTGTAATATGTTTTGTGAAAGCCAAATTTATAGCGCTAGCATTGGGACTCTTAGCAAGTTTTTGCAAGAACTTTATAACTTCAGAGATGTGGCAATCATCAAAATCTAAATCATTACAATCTAAAGCAATGGGATTATCATCCCCAAGGTTGGAAAAAATTTCAGCAGCTTTATCACAAGCAGCTTCAGTAGCTTTAGCAGCTTCGTGTAATTTTGCGCGCTTTGCACTAGGAGTAGAAGCATTGCCAACACCAATTATTTTATCATGGATAGTAGGAGGTGCAGCAACATATGAATCATTAGCATTGCTAGTGGTGGTAATAGTCCAAACTTTAGCTACATTTTCCTTTTTAGCTAGTTTTTCATTTTCTTCTCTATCCCACCTAGCACGCAGCTCAGCCATTAATCTTATATTCTCATTAATTCTAACTTGGATGGCATTTGCTGTAGTAACAATTTTATTTTCAATATCCCTATTAGGCATAACTTTCGATTTCAAAAGATCAACATCAGAGGCAAGACTATCAACTCTAGAAACAAGAATATCAATTTTATTGAGCTTTTCCTCAACAGCATTTGTTAAAGGCAGTTTGTGTACTAATAAATTCTTTAAGCATGGCTTCAAGTCCAGGGGGTGTATTCCTATTATTGTTGTAAGAATTCCCATAAGAATTAGCATAACCGTTACCATTATTATAAGGATATGGCCTATAGTTATTACTAGAATTGTTCCGATAAGCATTGTTGTTGAAATTATTATTTTTAATGAAGTTCACATCAACATGTTCTTCTTGAGCAACCAATGAAGCTAATGGAACATTATTAGGATCAACATTAGTCCTATCATTCGCAAGCATAGACATAATAGCATCAACCTTATCATTCAAGGAAGAGGATTCTTCAATAGAATTTACCTTCTTACCTTGTGGAGCTCTTTCCGTGTGCCATTCGGAGTAATTAACCATCATATTATCAAGGAGCTTTGTTGCTTCACCAAGAGTGATGGACATAAAGGTACCTCCAGCAGCTGAATCCAATAAATTCCGCGAAGAAAAATTTAGTCCTCGCATAGAAGGTTTGGATGATCATCCAAGTAGTCACTCCATGGGTTGGGCAATTTTTAACCAGAGATTTCATTCTTTCCCAAGCTTGAGCAACATGTTCATTATCCAATTGTTTAAAATTCATTATGCTACTCCTCAAAGATATAATTTTAGCAGGGGGATAATATCTACCAATGAAAGCATCCTTGCATTTAGTCCAGGAATCAATACTATTCTTAGGCGAGAGATAGCAACCAATCTTTAGCTCTTCCTCTTAATGAGAAAGGAAACAATTTTAATTTTATAATGTCACCATCTACATCTTTATATTTTTGCATTTCACATAGTTCAACAAAATTATTGAGATGGGCAACAGAGATCATCGAACTAACACTGTAAAATTGCTCTCGCATGACAAGATTAAGTAAAGCAGGTTTAATTTCAAAGAATTCTGCTGTAGTAGCAGGTGGAGCAATAGGTGTGCGTAAGAAATCATTATTATTTGTGCTAGTGAAGTCACACAACTTAGTATTTTCAGGGTTGGCCATTTTAGCAATAGTAAATAAAGCAAACTAGGTAAAGTAAATGCAAGTAAACTAATTTTTTTGTGTTTTTGATATAGCAAACAAGACAGTAAGTAAAGTAAAACTAGCAACTAAATTTTTTGTATTTTGATATAATGCAGCAAACAAAGTAGTAAATAAAATAAAGCAAGACAAAAACAAAGTAAAGAGATTGAGAAGTGGAGACTCCCCTTGCAGCGTGTCTTGATCTCCCCGCAGCAACGGCGCCGTAAAAGAGCTTGATGGCGTGTATTTCACACGTTCGTTGGGCAACCCCAAGAGGAAGGTATGATGCGCACAGCAGCAAGTTTTCCTCGTAAAGAAACCAAGGTTTATCGAACCAGGAGGAGCCAAG
This sequence comes from Lolium rigidum, assembly GCF_022539505.1. Taxonomy (NCBI): domain Eukaryota; kingdom Viridiplantae; phylum Streptophyta; class Magnoliopsida; order Poales; family Poaceae; genus Lolium; species Lolium rigidum. The sequence continues at coordinate 272,685,837 of NC_061511.1, forward strand.
AAGCACGTTGAAGGTTGATGGCGGCGGGATGTAGTGCGGCGCAACACCGTAGATTCCGGCGCCAACGTGGAACCCGCACAACACAACCAAAGTACTTTGCCCCAACGAAACGAAGTGAGGTTGTCAATCTCACCGGCTTGCTGTAACAAAGGATTAACCGTATTGTGTGGAAGATGATTGTTTGCAGAGAAAATAGTAAAACAAGTATTGCAGCAGATTTGTATTTCAAGTATTAAAGAATGGACCGGGGTCCACAGCTCACTAGAGGTGTCTCTCCCATAAGATAAAAGCATGTTGGGTGAACAAATTACAATCGGGCAATTGACAAATAGAGAGGGCATAACAATGCACATACATGACATGATAAGTATAGTGAGATTTAATTGGGCATTACGACAAAGTACATAGACCGCCATCCAACCGCATCTATGCCTAAAAAGTCCACCTTCAGAGTTATCATCCGAACCCCTCCAAGCATTAAGTTGCAAAGCAAATGTACAATTGCATTAAGTATGGTGCGTAATGTAATCAACAACTACATCCTCGGACATAGCGCCAATGTTTTATCCCTAGTGGCAACAAGCACAACACAACCTTAGAACTTTCCGTCACTCGTCCCGTGTGTCAATGCGTGCATGAACCCACTATCGAGCATAAGTACTCCCTCTTGGAGTTAAAAGTAAAAACTTGGCCAGAGCCTCTACTAGAAACGGAGAGCATGCAAGATCATAAACAACACATGTATAATAACTTGATAATTAACATGACATGGTATTCTCTATCCATCGGATCCCGACAAACACAACATATAGAATTACGGATAGATGATCTTGATCATGTTAGGCAGCTCACAAGATCCAACAATGAAGCACAATGAGGAGAAGACAACCATCTAGCTACCGCTATGGACCCATAGTCCAGGGGTGAACTACTCACTCATCACTCCGGAGGCGACCATGGCGGTGTAGAGTCCTCCGGGAGATGAATCCCCTCTCCGGCAGGGTGCCGGAGGAGATCTCCGTAATCCCCCGAGATGGGATCGGCGGCGACGGCGTCTCAGCAAGGTTTTCCGTATCGTGGTTTTTCGCCTCGGGGTTTCGCGACGGAGGCTTTAAGTAGGCGGAAGGGCAGGTCAAGGGGCGTCACGGGGGCCCACACTATAGGTCGGCGCGGCCGTGGCTTGGGCCGCGCCGCCCTATAGTCTCGGCCACCTCGTGGCCCCACTTCGTGTGTTCTTCGGTCTTCTCGGAAGCTCCGTGGAAAAATAGGGCCCCGGGTCTTCGTTTCGTCCAATTCCGAGAATATTTCGTTACTAGGATTTCTGAAACCAAAAACAACGTAAAACGAGAACTGGCACTTCGGCATCTTGTTAATAGGTTAGTTCCTGAAAATGCACGAATATGACATAAAGTGTGCATAAAACATGTAGGTATCATCAATAATATGGCATAGAACATAAGAAATTATCGATACGTCGGAGACGTATCATGTATTTTTGAAGAACTCCCAGGACTTAAATTAATTTCCACAAAAGTGAGCTTTTTTGTTTTGGTAAGGCAAAGGATGAGGTGGATCAGTATAAATAGATCTTTGGATGTGATGCTGGATCCCTTCCCTTTAGATACTTAGGTATTCCTATCCATTACAGAAAACTTAGGAACTCTGATTGGTATCCGGTTGAGACACGGTTTGAAAGTAAATTGAGTTGTTGGAAAGGAAAATTACTATCATATGGAGATAGACTTGTCCCTATCAATTCAGTTTTAACCAGTTTACCTATGTTTATGTTATCCTTTTTAGAGATACTTGTTGAGGTAAGGAAACGATTGGATTTCTATAGATCTAGGTTTTTTTGGTAGCCTGATGAAAACAAGAGAAAATATAGGCTTACAAAATAGAATATCGTCTGTTGGCCCAAAAATCAAGGAGGCTTAGGTATTGAGGTACTCGAACTGAAAAACAAATGCTTATTTAGTAAATGGCTCTTTAAACTGCTTAATAAGGACGGGGTGTGGCAAGAGTTGCTACATAATAAATACTTAAGACAGAAGACCTTATCGGCGGTGCAAGTTAAGCCCACAGATTCTCCCTTCTGGAAGGGATTGATGGGGGTGAAGGATGAATTTTTTATTATAGGATTCTTTAAAGTTGGCAATGGAGTGAATACTCGATTCTGGGAAAATACTTGGTTAGGGGACACACCGTTAGCGCATCAATACTCATCGTTATATAATATAATGCATCACAAAAATGTAACGGTAGCCCATGTGTTAGCTCAAACTCCGCTGAATATTAGTTTTAGACGGACGTTGTTGGGAAACAAATGGACTTTATGGTTACAGTTATGCCAAAAACTAATGAGGGTAAATTTAAATGATGAGAATGATCATCTTGTTTGGGGCCTGACAACCAATGGCTTGTTTACGGTAAAGTCTATGTATGAGGATCTTATGAGTGATCATACCCCTTTTCTGAGAAAATATTTATGAAAAGTTAAAGTTTCATTAAAGATAAAAATCTTCATGTGGTTTCTAAGTAACAAGGTTTTGTTAACTAAAGACAATTTAGCTAAACGAAATTGGAATGGGTGTATGAAATGTGTTTTCTGCGGAGAACGGGAAACCATTGAACATCTTTTTATTGATTGTCCTTTAGCTAAACTTCTTTGGTGCACGGTTAATTTCACTTTTGATCTTCCACCTCCAACCAATATTACCAATATGTTTGGTAATTGGTTAAATGGAGTAGATAGACAATCTAAGGTATTCATCCGAATTGGGGTTTCAGCTTTATGTTGATCTATTTGGAGGGTAAGAAATGATATCATTTTTAACAAACAACAATCTTTTCATTTCTTGCAGGTTATCCATATGATGTCATATTGGGTTCAGCTATGGACCCTCCTTTCTCCGGAGGGACAGTTGGATGCCATGGCTTCTGGATGCACACAACTTTAGACGGTCGCTCCGGATATCTTGTGTCAGACTGGCTGGCGTCATACTAGGAGGCTACAGTGATGTGTAGTGATACTATGTTTTATCTGTTTCGCTGGTTGATTCGTGTATCAACTGTAGGCGATGATTGAGTTGTAAAACCAAATGTTTGAGACTTTTTAATAAAAGACCGCGTGCACCATCATGATGCAGAAGCCGGGGTTTTTATTCCCATTTCGAAAGAAAGAAAAAACTGAATTACAAACAATATGTACTCATTAGCCAGACTCGAGGAGTGGCATGTCCTAAAAAACTGTAAAAGTTGGGTTTTTTAGTTGCACGTTAGAGATATATTGCACATAAGAATTATAAAGTCAATCGACATGAAATAGTTAAATATTTTATTTATAACGTTCTCTCACAATCCATCATAAGTTTGACGGGAGTTGGTCCCACCTGAGATCACACGCAGATCTACTGGACAAGCCTTCTCTGAGAGCTTTGTTGATTTTTTCGACAGACCAAGATCGGTTATTGCCGGCAGTTTCTTGCAACTTTCTATTCCAACGGAAGTGCTAAATAACATCTAAAAAAAGTAAGTGCTAGTAATTGCTAAATCAGCAGACACTGTTCAGGTAGGGTCCTTGGGCCTCGCCAGACCTAGATGGTTTGCTCATGCCTCGAATGTCCAAGAAGTACCCTACATGGTGACATATGCATGAAAGGTTAACCTTATTGTCGGTGCCCAAGAAATTATTAATTGTGTTTCCACAGTTAATCCATGTCGAAATGTTTGTGTTACCTTTGATCTTTCCATAGGGGTGTAGAGACAATGAATGTCAAGCTCAATACAGTCACCCTCGTCACGAACGAACTCCGAGCCATGTTTATAAATGACTCCACGAGCTAACGTAAGTTCTCCAGTTCCACCAACTATGGCCCATTCACCTTTTTCCACAACGGTTCCCATGACTTGAAGTGTAGAGCCTTTGAACCTGCATCGATCAGATCATGGTAATTAAGGCGGGGCGAATTGAGGAAGTGTGAATTGTCTGCTACGATCGAGAGGAAAACCATGAAAGAGCTTGGAGGCGTTTACCTGCCCTCTTCGAACACCATGTTGAAAGAAACGTAGTAGCTATGGGTGTCCATTCCAGCCTGGATATGGACGCCCTTGGCACGGGCCACAACCTTGGTGTCACGGCTAGGTCCATCGGTGACGAGCCAGTCATTGACAGTCATGGATCCAAAACCGTTTTTGAACTCGGTAGACAGTACCTTGTGCTGGCTCATGTGGTGTCCTAAATAGGCGTGATGCAGGTAGAGGCGAGTGTAGAGCTCGTGCTCCGTGCGATGGGTGCAAACGGGAGAGATCTTGAAAGGGGGATCGCTGTCGACGCTAGGGTACTCGCGGACGCACCTCTCGGCGCAGGCGCACTCGACGGAGCTGCTGCAGGTCCGCTCCGGCTGGGGATGGGAGTCGGCCATGGCGATGAGCAGGATGGCCAGCATCGCAACCATCTTCGCCGCTTGAGCACCGCAAGCCATCTGTGCTATGTATGTTGAGACAAGTGTGTATGTGCGCTCCACCGATCGATCGAGCACCTTGTGTATTTGTAGTACCCTCATCTGCGTTTTCAGAAGCAGATGTGAGGCTGGTGTTCCTCCACTGCGTCACCCCGACGAGGCCACGTACGTGATGAAGCCACGACGCCTGTCAGGGTCAGAGTGGCAGGCTGACGACAAGAGGCAGAGCATTGGCTACAAAAGACGGAGAGGACAGCGCTGGATCGATCGAGAGGTGGTTCTGGACGTCCATGATTACGATTATTACTGGTGGTCCGGTCGTCGTGTATCACGCTTCGTATAATCCAATCCAAACAGTGTGTTGAGTATGTATGGATGTGATGGGAGTGACAACAATGTGTGTGAATCACGTTGGATATCATCCAACAGGAAACACCGCCGGCATTGCAGATGTTTGGCAGAACTTATTGCATTGTTGTCATTCATTCCACTTATCATCATATTTCAGAACGCGTGGGTGCTCGATATTTCCGGTGAGCTGTCCGTGGATGCCACGGTGCAGTACCTACGGCTATGGGATGCGGTTCGCGCGGCGGCTGTTGTCTGCGATGAAGGCCTTGGTAACGACGTCTTCAGGTGGAAGTGAAGTGGAGACGGATCTTTCTCCTCTCGCACTACCTACATAATGCTCTTCCACGGCACCATCGGGCTCATGGCGGCGCCCTTGATCTGGGCTTCCTTTGCCCCGCTCAAGCACCGGTTCCATGCTTGGCTTGCGCTAAGACGACGGTGCTGGACTGCCGACCGGCGGCTCAGACGGGGCCTCCCAACCCACACCTTGTGCCCGCTCTGCGACGTCGCCGATGAGACTATCGACCATATCTCCCTGCACTGCAACTATGCGCAGGGCATATGGCGAGGGTTAGTGCAGCGCCTAGCCCTTCCCGATATCGTGCCGGTGGGCAATCTGGGTATAGGCGACTGGTGGGTGCAGGTTGCCTCCCGTTTTGGTGCAGGTAGAAGGAGAGAAGCAAACTCGCTGATCATGCTCGCCATGAGGGCCCTCTGGTTGGAGCGCAATGCGCGTGTTTTTGAGAACAAGCGCATGCCCATGACGTCCACCCTATCCCTCTTGTTAGACGAGTGGACGTCTTGGTTGGTTACCCGCGGCAGGACAGCGAGAGAGATAGAGTAGGCTTCGTTAACCAGTGGTGGTTTGGCAGGGTGTGCATCGTGTTCCCTCTTGGGTTGTACTATGCACTTTCTTTGCCTCGGACTTTCTTCCATCCGCTCTAAAGCTTAATACAATGACGCGCAGATCTCCTGCGGGTTCTCTAAAAAAATATTTCAGAAATTATCAATTGACATGCATATTTCAAATAGTGTATAGTTTCACATGCATATTTCAGGGGTATGATTCACAAAAAAGAGTTTCAAATAGTGTATAGTATCTATCTTTAGTATATTTGTGGTTAAGATTATAATCTGGTTTTCAAACAAAGCACAACTAGTTTTGCAGAAGATTACAAAGTTCTATGCAAAGGTAACACTGCATCAAGTTGTCTAGATTCATAGTTTCTAAATGTGTTCACATGGTGGGCATATTTACACAGAAACCCTAAACCTTTGAGACAGGAGACTAAGGATTTACAATAGCCAACAAGGCAATAACTTAGCAAAAGTGACTATTCAGTTCGGGGCCCTAAACTATAAACTGGGGCACATTAGAGAGATTCTGCAAACTGTGGCGCCTCAAGATCAAGCTCTTGCTTCATGACACAGGTCATGAGCCAGTCAGTGCTGAATGTTTTTATGCCTCTTTTTGCTGCATCCATGGCAAGCTCCATGCCTTCTTCACACGCCAGGAAGATTGTCTTTGAGAGCTCATCCGAATCTTCCGAGAGCTCATCAAGCTTATTGATGATCTGCAAAGTTAATAGATGTGAAAATACTTTAGAATAGACCAGGTAATTGTGTTTTCTGAGTAGGAAAATTAGAGATATTTCAAATGTTGGACTTATGAAAAAAATAGTAGTTTGACCCAAAATTGTTCTCAGCAACTTACTAGTAATGACATATAGTCAATACTTAAGTTTATGTATGATCTGTATGTAACCAAAGCATTTTAAACAATTTTCACGCATCAAATTACATGTCTCTAACTGTAGTTTATAAGTTTGCATTTGAACTTTAACAGTAACATGTGCTATTGAAAGATGGTACAAGAGAACTCCATGCCTGGTAAAATAGTACTTGCGTTAGAGAATAGAAGTTGGAACACCCTCAGGTTGTAATGTGATCTATCAATTTGTATTGAGAGTTCTGCTAAATTTGTAACTTGTTCAAAAAGTTTGGCCATGCATGAGTTTTGCCTGACCCGGATTCGATCTGAGCTTGCGGCTAAGAGGCAGCTGCGTGCTTGGTTCTGGCGTGGCAGGCTGGACCATCTTCTCGTATGCCTCCGGCTGGTGGCGTGGGGGCTGCTGGCTTGGTCGAATAAAGGAGGCGGTCCTAGGGTTTCTCTCACGCCAAGATGAAGATCCGCCTGATGTTTGTCTTCAGTGATCTGGTTGCAGTGTCGTGTTCCGGAAGGCTCCGCCGGCAAATGTAACAGTGCATCTCTTGCCTAGAGTTTGCTGGATCGGATGGTATTCGGTCGTGCGCACCCATGTTTTTCTCTTGTCGCTTAGGTTCAGAGGGAGCGCTTTGAAGCTCGGTCGCTGTTAATATCATGGGGCATGTTCTCGTTCCATGGAGCTGACGGAGAATGTCATGGAGACCATGATCCGGTGGACTGACAATGGTGGTTCGAGTTTATGCGGTGGTGAGGAATTGGCTTGGTGATCTAGGACTTGGAGCATGTAAGTAGGGGCGACTGCACAGGAGAAGGTCATAGTCCTACCTCTCAGGGTGAAAACCCAAGGTCTGGCCTTAGTTGGTTGTGCCTGGCAATGGCCTTGTTGAAGGCATTGTTTTGAGAGCAAGGACTTTCTTGAGGGTGAAAACCTAAGATCTATGATCGGGTGATGACGGTGTGTGTGTGCACTGTTTTCTTCTTGGAGGCGTCGCTTTTGAAGAAGCTAGACTTCAAGCTGTCTTGGACTCCTGGTGGTGTTAGTACTGTTGTTTCAAGGACCGAATCACTGTAGCGGGACTTTTCTTTTTTTTTGTAATTCTTCTTTCTTTTTTGGCTGTGTGCATCCGTAGTGCCGTTAGGGCAATACGTTGTTGCAGAGGCTGGGTGTAATTCGTATCTTCGCGATATTAATATATAATCTTTATCAGAAAAAAAAGCATGAGTTTTGCATGGCAGGATGATCTGAAGTTACCTTGCCACCAGAGGATTTGATAATTGGAGAGAGGACACCAGGAGACGGTTGGATGTACTTGGTCAGACAGAAAGTGTAGCCAGAAAATAACAAGCAAGGCCTCTCTTTAGCCCTCATGACCGCATCTCTTATTTCAGACTTGTATTCCATCTTATATTCTTCATCATCTAGAACATGTTCTGCTTCACCTGGAAACAGAAGTGCAAGAGGAGAAGACAGCATAAGTTGTTTCTTTTACTATGGAAGAGCAGCAACCATCTAACATGTACATTTTTTCATTTTGGATCAAGTGCTAGGGTTTAAACACCTAATTCATCGCAACAACAGCTCCACGAGCTTACAATGACTACACTCATACATTTCATGTCTTCCAGTACAGACACACATCGCAAGAATTGGTTGGTTGATACACTTTTCCAGGGTGTATCCTCGGAAAAAAAAGTACAGACACACATGGCAAGAATTGGTTGGTTGATACACTTTTCCAGGGTGTATCCTCGGAAAAAAAGGTACAGACACATGGCAAGAATTGGTTGCTTGACTCACCTACAAATTTCCCTTGACGGAAGCTCTGTTTTAGCCAGTTTGGAGAAACTATCCAAGCCCTGCAATCAGTATATAGTCTAGTCAATTGAAACTATTACTACACAGTGACTACGATGCTTCAACATCTATAATTGAAATGTTGAATTAATTCAGTGTAGAACAAGGAATGGAAATCATACTATGGTTTCAAACATGATGAACTGGGGTGTAAGGAAAATTTAGATGAAAACTAACCCAGAGCTCAAAGCCATACAAAAATTCATAGTCCTACGAGCTTTTCCAGTTACCACATGTGTGCATGAACTTCCTTCAGAGGTAACAAATCCCCCAAGCATTTCAACTACCTGCAGCAAGAGTCACAACACATTCAGAAGCTAGCAAAATAAGTAGCCTGCAGTTTGCTTCAGTGCACCAGAGTGTCAGTTCCTTGAGTAAGCATATACTCATACATTCCTTCATTTTAGAAATGCCACTCACATTTTCTCAAAGATAAGAGTATAGTTTATATAGAGACTACCTCTGTAAGCCGTATCTTCTTTGTTTCATCTGCAATATTCATTAGCATAACTGAAGGCCTTCCGCTGGAACAGATAGTGGCCTTAGCATCTCCTGATACGTTGTTTTCAACGTGAACTGCCATAGTAGGAGTATTTACAGATAGAGATTTGTCACAGATATCACTTCGCCCCAGGCCTTGTTTATGGTCAGCATGACCACTGCATCTCACTCTTTTTGACTTCAGTGAAGATGATGAAGATTGATATGTCCGTTTCTTTGGTTGTTGGTCAGACAATGAACATCCTTCACCAGCAGCAAAAGCTTCACTTCTTAAAATGTTTGCAGTCTTGCTGACTTTGTGGCATCCAGATGTCGGGGGAAACAAATTTTCACAGGAGGGTACTGCGCTATCAGTATCACCAGGAGACATGCCTGAAAAAAATATAGCAAAACATCAGCGTTAGAGATAACAATTGATATTTCTGGAATATGCACCAATGCGTATACAACTAAGACAGATGCACTATCCATGTTCCGAAGGTTGGATGCAATCAAACTTGATAAACCAATAAGTTACGGACTTTCTAGGTCATATTGCAATGTATAATATTTGCTTGCAGCAATATCATTGGTCAATATTTCAGTTTTTCACTCTTTGCAGAACAGCAGAACTTTCATTGTTAATTCATAAAAATTAATATACTACAGTTTGCGTGATAAAAGATTTACTCAAACAAACAAATGGACCATCACATTGGATAGATAATGGCATGACGCCAAGGAGAGAGGATCTGCATAGCCAGTGTGTTTCATGGGTCCTCTTCCTTTAGAGAAGTTCTTAGTGAAGTTCTTAATTATACAGCTTACATATCAAGTAATGTTATACAAAATAAGGATATCTTATCTGCTTAACCCTCTCAGCTAGCATATTACATGTAAATTCTTTTACAGCTATATTTGCATGGAAACATCAATTCTACTGGAATTAGTGGGTTCGAGATATATCTGAACCTAAAAAATTTAAACACCTATGGGTTCATGAAGACTTACTATCTGGTACCACAGGGTGGAGCTGAGAAGTTTGCTGTTCTCCCACTGAATTTTTTGGCACAGTTGGCAAAACCTTCTTAAGATGTGTAACCATAAGTGTTGAACTTCCTGGAAAGCATAATGTTCTCTTGATATCAGCTCTTACTGGAATTCTGCGCATCTTACCTTTAGTGTCCACCTCTCCAACAGATACAAAACCCTGTAATGCACTCAGGAGTACAAAGCAGTTATATCATTAGATCCTTGTAGTTTTTTTTTAGGTAACCATGTTGTTAAAGTAGGACAAGGTACAGGAGGATCTTGTGCAACGAAAATGTTCTAACAGAACAATGACTTAATAAGAGCAAAGAAAGTTCAATTACTCTGAACTGAAAATTATATGTTTCCTTATAAGTAGACCTGCTTAAAACCTGAGCCCAGCTGGGCTTTGGTCAAGGTTTGAAGAGGCCAGCTAGACAATGCCAACACACATAAAACTAGCCTCTGCGGATTATAAATACAATATTCTAATCAGTCTCAGCAAACTAGTAGTTATTTTCCCATGAACTACTCAGTCTTTTAGGGGATTTCAGGCCAAAAAACAAGCTGGGACACCCATGATCAGGTCTACTTAAAACTTAAAAGTAGCTAAGGTTTGCTAATGGCATTGAGCAATTATAGTAGTTTAATATAACTCCTATCAGGAGCATAAGACTCAAGATACTAAGGACTGTAAAAAATACAAAAAGTATAACAAGTCAAGCATTTTTTTCCAACAAATCGCCAAGTTATGTCAGAACACTAAATGAGAAATCAATAATAGATTTTTATTTGCAACATATAATCATTAAAGCGGCGTTATTCTTATTTGTAACCCGCATTCACGTCTGGTTTGTTTCTTTTACAACTTAAGTTATGCTCCTACACGAAGTCATTTTATACCCCTATATAGTCCATTTAGAAGGGATTGAAGAGAAAAAAAAATAGCAAGCCTCCTTGCAATAAGCATACTTCTCTCTGGTCATACAATATTCACCTTGTGAGCACCCATAGTTTTCACCACTAAGGTTCTCTTTGTGTGTTGTGACTCCCCTCGTAGGTAGTCTTTTATTGCCTGTGTGAAAGGTAGAGGATTATGTCCTCTTGGCTTGAATTCAGGGTCATTGCCTGCTCCATTAACAGAACATATAGTTCCTCCTGTGTATCTTCATTTTTGTTTGCTGCCTATTTCTTTAACCAGTAACACAAGCACTAGATTGCTAAACTATATATCATATTCCAAACTTAATATTAAGATATAATCATAATGTAGAAGAAAGCTGAAACAAACAGTGTTGCCAGATTTCCATTTTCACTTGCCTGGTTAAACCAAAATCCTTCAGAGTCCTTATCTGCCCAGCAGAATATAGTTGTGACACCAACATTTTGAAGACGCTGGCTAAGTTCCTTATACAAGAGATGACCAAAACCCTGAGATAAATATTAGAACTACATTGGTTATGAAACTTTGGGAAAAAAATAGACAATTGTGTACATATGATTCATCATGCACACTTTAGAATGCAGAAATGGCATTTACCAAGAACAGCATAATGGGTTTATAATTAGTTGGCAGTATCTTTCTAGTTTGGACTGAGAATGTCAGACAAATATAATTGAATGATTTGCTCGTTTGCATACCACAAAAGGCCTAAGTGCAGTCTGGGAAGAACAATAAGCATTTCAGGTGACTTGTTTACCTTTTAGTAATATAGTGTTCCCTTGTAATCCAAGATTGGTCAGGGTAAAAAGTGTGTTGGATTAGATGAATTGTAAGCATCATATAATTTTTTGTAGAATGTAAGTAATTTTATTGAGTGATGACAGTACACATGTAATATGAATTATAAATAACCAATAGGAAATAGTAAGGAAAAAACAAATGTAGCAAGAAGGCATACAGAGATAATTCAGCTCTAGTCATGGGCGGACACACAGGGTGGGCCGGGTGGGCCGTGGCCCACCCCAAAATTTCAGGATTTTTTACTACCTTAGAAAATATCGTGGACTTCCCTGGACCGAAAACCGCAGCTCCGCTTGACTGCTTCGTCCCATCGCCATCGATCCCTCCTCCGGGTTGCCTCCCCTCGCCGGTGCATCGCCTCGCGCCCTATCCGGCTCGGTTGCTCGGCCCCTCCCGAACTCCCCGGCCACCACGGCGGTCGCCGCGCCATCGATCTGATGGAAGACAGGTCTGCCCTCCACCAGATGCCAGTGCACCTCCGCTCAGCCCACTAGGTCACTCGCTGGCGTAGCCGCTCCGGCAGGTCGACGCTTCACTATTTCCGGCCAGGCTCGGTCACGCGCCGCTTAGCTCAGTCCCAGGCCCAACCGCGAACCGACCCAAGCTCTGAATATTTCTTTGTTCCCGTCATGCTTGCAGGAGACTTGCCATGAGCCCATGAACATCTACTGTATATGTTTTTCTGTTCAGCTGTTCTGTTCTATGTTTGGCTAGTTTCTTTTCTTTTTATTTGACTAGGATTACTATCAACTGACTTTGATTGTAGATTGTAAAATAAGAATAGATGATTTATGTTTGAAAATGGCAATTAATATCTTATATAATTTTATTGTTTATATTGCTATTGTAGAATTAATTATGAAGAGGCATGGGGATAGCCTGTAAGACTTTCTCATGTCTTGAACTGCTTGTATTGCAATCTTGCACATTTGAGATATATATGTAATGAATTTCAATGTTGACAATCTATTAGCTATATATATTACTCATCTAGCAAATTTTATTACAACAGGGGGAATGCAAAAAAAAAATATTGAGGTGTGCCCACCCTCCAAAAAATTTCTGCGTCCGCCAATGGCTCTAGTAACATGAGATTGGAATGAATCTTGCAAAATGAATGCTAGTTCTGAAGTATAAAAGAATTTAGGAATGACATACCACACGTTGAAAAGCTGATGTCACAACTGTCAGGGGTATTTCAGCATATTGTGTGTCAGCTGGCACTATCTGATATGAAACAGCAGCTATGATCTGTGTGATAAGAGTGGTTAGATTTGAACTTCAACCAAACTCAATATGCTTTCTTACTTGTAAAAGCAAGTTGACATTTCTATTATACATAGAAAATTCACGGTAAATCAACTTCACCTGTATCTGCAGTTCTTTAGGGTCATTTATATGTTTTCATTGGCCACTATGATAGTGCACATCAAAAGCTCAAATTATTTAGAAGTGATAAAAAAAAGTGATATACCCATGGGGAAATGGAGGTTAACTGAATTTGAATTCAAAATTTGCTATGTCAAACTATCAATCGGACACCAAGCTTCAGGTGATTGTAGTGAATGGTGAACACGTAGTTACTGAAACTGGACCAGTCATCAAAACGGTTGATTATCGGGTTCGCTGGTTTGTCTGTCCAGCCAACATTTCGCAGGCTGGACCGCCAGTTCAATATAAGGTAATAGATTACTAGTGGCAACCATGACGACCAGCAAAAATCTTTGGTTGGTCAGATGTGTCTCTTGAAGTTTCTATTCCTAATACAACACGACAGTCATGCACATAGCTGATGTCTGCCCAAATCATAACGGCATTCTAGCGGTTCACGCAAACAACTGGACAGTAAAACTATGGAATCGCCCGTCAAGTGGCTCAGGAACATAGACAATCCGGTAAGGAAACCAGACAAGGTGGGCTATGGTTCCGGTTTTTTCTGATTGAACGGCTAGTCTGGTCCAGTTTAATAACTATGGATGAACTCTTATTTTAGTTTATTATTTAATGCTTACCTCTTCAAGCCCTGCAAGTGAGGTAGACCTCAGAATTAGAGTCTTGTACTTCCTGGGATGGAAAAACATGAAACCAAAATGTTAGCTCTTTCTACTCTTACAAAAACAAACCAAAATAGTATGACGTGGAAGCAAAAAAATAGCAAGAATTTTGTCGCTGTCATCGATCACAATTGGTAGAGAAGAAATAAACAGGAGAAAAAAAAAATGTACCCGCCCATTACGCATTTTTCGAGAAATCCTGATTTTTTCCCAGTGTTAGCAGCATAATCCATAGTTGGCAGTTCATTCTTATAGAGCATTAGTACTTCCTACAAAATTAAGAGCAAAATGCGCATCAGTAACCACAATATTTTGATACAATCATCAAAACTCTGTCATCATAGACTATCCCTGCAATATGATATTGGACAATTAATGTCTGAGGTCTAGCTTTGAGAAACCTAACGTTGCAGTTACTACAATTCAACGAATGTTGCTACTATAGCTACATGTATGATAATGCCTTGCCTAATTGTACAAGCGCGCATAACCAATATGCGTCCATGTAAACCTTTCATTTATTTATTGAGAAAGCGGGAGTAAATCTTTTGGGTCTACAACCAAGTGCTCCATCAAAATAGAAAACGTAAAACTCCGATAAGATATAATTCATTTTCCCTTGGAGCAACGAAAAGCTAAAATACAGACATTGAAATATAAGCTAGATTACCTGAAGTAGAGATTTGCTTCGGCTATCGATATCATTGGGGTTCAGAAGGATGAAATCAGAGCCATCACCTACATGTAGTACAAGTATTAATACATCGTACCAATGAACAGAACCACCACTGGTCCAACTCCCTCAGTTATCTCCTCCCATAACGCAACCAAATAAAAAACAGATAATCTCACACTAACCGATCACATCTGAAGAAGTCTTGGCTCCATCGACTGCGCAAGGATCGATCATATTAACAAAAGGGGTAGCATCATCTATATGACAGAGAGCAGAAGAATGAAAAATGCGGGAGAGGGGGATTCTCCTCGCGCGCGGCATATTACCAGCGATTACGATCTTTGCGCCATTGGTCCCGGAGATGGTGAGGTTCCGCTCCGTGGACGCGCACCTTAGGCCGCTCCCGCGGATCTCCACCTTGCAGTTGCCTGCGGAAGGGGGCGGTTTGCTCTGCCCTGTGAGCAAGACACGATCTACCGCTGGAATGGGGAATCTTTGCGTGGGGAGCAGGGTTGCGCGTACCGATGGAGAATGCGGCGGGGGAGGAGGCCTCGGCCTCGGCGGCGGCCTTCGCCTTCGTCTTCCGCGGTCTCCCCATCTGGTGATCCACTTGCTCGGATGGTTCGCGGGGTCAGCGGGGACTGGAACCTCGAGTAAGGCACCGTGCTGCAGCTATGGCTGACTGGGGTGGAATTTAGGGGGCGGCGGGTGGGCGGCGCGAATTTGGAGTTTGGCGGGGATTTTACGCGCGGGAACGAAAAGAAAATACGCGGACTATTGATGTAGCCAATGACCGATTTTTCTTTTTAGAGCACCCATATATTTCATTAATCTAAAATCAAGTTACATGAAAGTGAAAACTAAAAGACAAACCAGATAAAAATAATTATCTTGAATTTGCAGATAAAATCATAAAGATCAAGAAATATAAAACAATTCTTAGGGTTTTCTGTAACCACCGTAGCCAGCGGCCGCGGCCCAACTCCAACACCACCGAGACGGACACAAGAGTAGACGTCGAGCCTCCACCATTGCAATATCCAAAAAAAAATCATTGCCAATGAGGCTTTGTGAGTCAATGAACAGGTTGCTGCAAGCAGCGAGACACATGTCGTTGTGGCACGTCGATCGGGGAACGTCCCCGTGCTGTCTTGGACCAAGATATGCCACCTCCCATCGACGGATTTGGAGAAGAATGACATATCCACCACCTTCGGACCAACATCTTCGCTCGAGAAGAACCACCTCGTTTTGGCCGCCAGCGTCGCCACGGATAACAACGAACGCCGGCGACACACCGAGAAACTGATCTCGCCAGATCTAAAGAATGGTGAGAAGAACAAGCTGACGATCTGAAGGACCGATCAGCACACGTTGCCATCAACTCCGAGACGCCGCCTAGAAGATCGTCGTCGGTGTGGGAGTAGAGTAGATGCAGATTTAATAACCTGGAAGCCACTCCCACCACCCCAATGACGCACCACAACAGATAAAACCTAACCCTAACTACTAGGCCAGAATGGAGGAACAAGCTAGGCCCCCCTCCCTCCTGCCGTCGTCGGAGCGGCAAACGGAGGAATAGGGGACCAAGGCCAACGCGGCAACGCCTTGGCCGGTGGAAGAGATCAGGAGGAGTTGGAGCCACCGCCTAGGCTCAGTTGGGCTAGGTGCTGGAAAGAATGATCAAGTCGATCATTTATGATTTATTTACTTATTATTAATCATACCTAATTCTCAAAACACCCTAAAAACCTAATTCTTAAAAAAAATCTCCAAAACTTACTCCTACCTGAAAAAATAACTCAACTGGTTGTAGCAAGAGGAAAATCAGTCATTCAGTCGACCCCAACCCCGACCTTGACAGTCCAATCTATTTAAAATTGTGAACCTTGATTATTTAAAGGTAAAACTCTATCTTGCAGTAATTGTTTATTCTCTTGCAACGGTGTTGCAACAAATCTCCCAAAGTCATGTAAAAGGTCATCCAAAATCATTGTAGCGTCCATGCAATGATAGATTCCTCATATGCAACAAATCCACATTGGTTGCAATAAGACATTGAAAAATGTGTTGCAACATATGAAACATGAGAGCAACATATGTGACAAACGCAAACAACAACGAGGAAATGCATCTGCAACATGAGAAAAACCCTTTAAGCATACACCTAGAATATTTGCAACATGTCAACAAATGGCTTACACACTTGCAGCATGTCAAAAATAGTCTTTGCAGTACAAGAAATTCCCAAATAAATCGCTAACCTCTACCATTAGCAATTGAGGGACCATCCTTTGCCTTTTTTCCGCTTGTTGCCATGAATTTGGCTCGGTGCAGTTGCAAGGTTGTCGGATCGGGTGTGCCCACACTAGTTCCCTCCTACCTACACATCCATCCTTGAGGTGTTGTCATGGATATAAACTCCTAAGAAAACTAGAGGTAGCATACCAGGGTCATCCACCTTGTGCATCCTCAACCCTAGTGTTTGTAACCTTCGTTGAAAAATGGATGGGACATCGACAATCGCTGGAGTTCCTTTGGAAGAGATGAGGTAGTGTTAGGTGCAGGAGCACAACCTATGGAGATTGGAAAGGAAACTAGATGGAGATGGAGAGGAATCGCGAGGAACAAGGCGGAGCAATACATCATGGACCACGTACGAGAATCCATTTTCAGCATAAAAAGCCTTGATATTTCCCCTCGTCGTCATCTCATGGTATCAAATCATTCTACTCGGTTTTTTCCTTCGATGTTGTATTAAGGTACGACACATTTTGGCAGATTGTGGTGATTATTCGAATGTCTCTATGGGATGACCATCGTTCCGATATCATTTACGGATATGGTTGCTAGCACACTTTTCTGAGCACCTTGATTGATAATTAACGTGAGTATTTCCTATAGAAACAAAAAAGATAAACACATTATCCTGCTCCGCACAAGGACCTCCTATGAAGCGCACACAGACACACACCCTTGCAAACACTTCCTCTCTTATATCTCTTCATCATCTTACTCTACCTTGAAAACATGGTTCTACTCCTTCACTACTCCATGTGAGGGTTTCTTCTCTGCGTCGGTTCTTCCCCTCATTCGCCCTGGATTGGGTATTGTGGCCTCAAACCCACATACGTCAAAGTGGGAGCTTGAGTTGGAGGCTGAAATAATTTGTGTCATCTAGCTAGGGGAAAAAAGGTGATTTGCCGGATCTAAGACGATGGATGGACCCATGTGATGTGCTTGAGTGTATGCTTCAAACGTTGTTTTTGTGATGCATATGTATTTTTGTTCCTGTTGAATACATTGGCCTCTATGCTGCACTCATTTTCCTCGCTTACTTAGTGCGACAAAAAAGGATATGTTGCATACATGTTTGAATTGGTATAACACTTCTGCACTTTCGGAAAGTATTGTTGCCATGTTGCTCAGGACAAAAAATAACACATAAATATAGGAATTTGTGTAGATCGGACGCTTGAGTCATGAATTTAAAAAATGAGTGAATTCCACTTTTTACCGCGTAAGTGTGCATGACTCATATTACCCCATCTAGTGTAACTTCTACCGAAATATCTAAATTAGGAGACCTTAAACATGGTTTTATCCCACTTTATCATTTTTCTTGTTTGGTTAGATACTACGAAGATGTGGCATGACAAAATGTGTAACGACAAAATGTGTAGCTTTTTGTTCCACTCCTTGTCATCATTCTGATAATTTTGAATCCCGTGCATCACTTCACACCTTTCTCAAAGAACACACATCAAAAGTTGAGGGTCAGAATTTTCTTAAGAGGGTATTATAGATGAATTTTCACTAAATAGGATAATATGTGTCACAAATGCACAACTATGAAGTAAAAAGTGAAATTCACTCTTAAAAAATCAGATCAGACGGCCCACGGGCGGACGATTTTTTTCCACTAACATTTGTAGATTGTTCACTCAAATTGCCCAGGTAAGGCATGGTCGGCTGGGGTCCAATACCCATCAAATTTACCGACCTGGTTTCGTTCCAGGCCCGGTGGGTATTCTTTCCCGGTGCATCCCATAGAAACGAGTAAATTACATATACATACCACAATTGGGGCACCGGTTACAGGATGGTACCATCTTCGGTAATTTTCACAAGTAAATACCACTTCTGGGGATGTCGTAACAGATTGGTCCAATTCTTGTCTAATGGTTTTTCTACACGGTTCTGATTGCAAATCTGACAAGTGAGGCCCATTTGTAAGTGCTGAGTTGGCAGCATATGTGGACATAGAGCTGAGGTGGAGGTGGGGCCCATATGTCAGCCTCATCTATTTTTTCTTCTCCACTTATTTCTCTCTCCTCTAAAGCCATTCCCATCGTGCGCAGCTCGGGGCGAGCTAGGGCGGCCACCATGCCGCCAGCGAGGCGAGCTAGGGCGACCATCGCGAGCGGCGCCGCCGTCCACCGCGGATGAGGAAGAGGCGCGCCGCCGTGGGAGCATCGAGCTTTTTCCTCTGTGAGTTGCTCATGCTCGATCCGGCACGGGCAGCCACGGCGGCAACATGCAAGCTCTGGCACGGGCACGAGCGGCCAGTGGCAAGGGCCTGCAGCTTCGGAGCCGGAGGGCCGCCGCAGAAGGCGAACGGGCACGGGCGTCCACACCGGAGCAGCGGCGGGGCCGGCAGCTACGGAGCCGGCGGGCTGGCGCAGGAGGCGGACAGGCGGGGGCACGAGCTGCCGGAGAAACGATGGGGCTGTCAGATGGGGAGCAGGTGGACGGGCGCGGGAACGAGCTGCCGCCGGGGCGAGCTAGGGCGACCACGGCGGCCACAGGTGAACCCAGGCGCCAGCGGCCACCAGCGAGCTCCGGCGTGGGCTGGGCGACCACGGGCGAGCTCTGGCCGAGGCGAGCTAGGGCGACCACGGCGGCCACGGTCGAGCCTAGGCGCCGGCGGCACCAGCGAGCTCCGACATGGGCTGGGCGACCACGGGCGAGCTCTGGTTGGGGCGGCCGCCGGCGAGCTCCGGACTGGTGCGGGCTCGAGTGACGAGCCAGAAGAAGATTAGGGAAATAGGATGGGCCACTAACACTTGGGCCACACATCCACCTGAGCTCCTCCTCACCTCCATTGCCAACTCAGCCCTGTCAAATGGGTCCAAATAATTAGGAAAGTTGTCAAAAACATCATTAGACGAGAATTGGACCAATCTGTTACGACATGCCCCAAATGTGGTATTTACTTGTAAAAGTTATAAAAAAATGGTACCATTCTGTAACCGGTGTTCCAATTGTGGTATGTATATGTAATTTACTCCATTGAAACCCACTCTTTTGCAGGGGTCCATAGAAATATCGAGCTCAGCAGGGTGGAGGCGTGGAATGGGAAGAGGAAAAACGAGGCTGACGCCGCGGCGGGCGAGGAAAACGGAAGCTACGCGGGCCGGCGGTGCGGCGGGGCGGAGAGAGGCGACCGGTGCGGCGGAGTAGAAGGCGACATCAGCAGAGAAGACGGCTTGACGGCCACCTCTCCTCCCGCCGGTAAGCTCGTCTCCTTCTCTTCCTCTTATGAATTTGGGGTAGCTGTCCTGTCCATGTCCGCCGGCTAGGGTTACAGTGGTTCCGGTTTTCTTTCGTTTTCCTGTTCCTGTTCTTAAACAATTATGCCGGTGGTGATGTATCCGTGGAAGTATAGCTGTCGACCCTGTTGTGCTAGCCCTTGCAATTGTTTTTTATGTATTGATCAAGGAGAACGTCAAAGGGTGTCACTAGCTTCTGCCGTTTAGTTTCATGCTTGAAATAGTATTAATCTCACTACGAATGCTCAATTTATATCAGTCTGGTAAAGGAAAGATCAGCACATGAGTTCCGGACCACCACACAATACTACTATATCCTGGCAGTTTGGAAAATTGATCCTCTTCTCGAATAAAAACAGAAATAAGTACAAATCTTATCATGTCACTTACACCAATGTTCAATTGGTGTGACTATCCTATTTAATTGTGTCGGGGGAAATAGGAGAAATAATTTGTAATGGGTTAGTTCAGATTCGTGACCAGACATGTTAGTTATGAAATAATCAGCATTCAAATAACCATTTATTGGCTGTTAAGAATTGTAGAAGTACCTTGGCGAATGGCTCCAAGAGTTTCCCCCAGATACAACTTGAACGTGAAGAAGGCAGCTGAAAGCAAAAGAATATCTCCTAAAGTAGGTTCGTCAAAAGAGGCTAACAATCAAGGTATCTTTTTTGTTTTTGTTTTTTTGAACTCATTGTTCTATTTGTTTCATATATAGTTGTAATATTACTTTTTGCATCCATTAGAAAGTTTTTATTTTATTTCATTACATCTCCATTCTGCTATAACCATTATGTTACCTTGTCTTATGTAGAAAACGAAAGAGCTGCTTGGAACTCGCACTTAGAGAAGTCTCTTGTTGATCTGCTACATGAACACAACACTGCTCGCTACAGGGGTCAGATTGGATGGTCTTCTGAAGCTTGGAGCAAAATTGTCAAGGAGTTTCATGAAAGAAATACGTATGTGTCTTACACAAAGAGCCAAATCAAAGAAAAAGAGAAGGAGCTGAAAAGACAATATAAAATGCTCAAAGATGCAAGGATGCAAAGTGGAGTAGGATGGAATGATACAAGGTCTATGCTTGAAGCAGAAGATGCTCTTTGGGACAACCTAGTCATTTCATTCCCAAAAATCAAGAAGTTCAAAACTAAGTCCTTCCCGCTGTTTGATGCATTGGGAGAGTTGTACGATAGGCAAATAGCCGAAGGAACCTACAATGTCAATTCTACCCAGCCACCACAACATCGAAATCTTACACAAGTTGATAATAGAGATGAGCTCAGTCACAACGAGTCTACATTTCCAGGCTTTGAAGAGAGTTGGACTTACAATGTACAAGAAGATGCAAATTTAAGAGACCACATTACTATCGATGATGAAGATGAAAGTGTGGCAAGGACTTTACAGAGGATAAATAAGAGAGCTCCTACTACAACAAGGAACAAAGAAGAGAAAGAGAGTAAGAAGTCAAAGAAGCAGAGTTCCAATGACATTGCAGGAAGTATGGAAAGATACATTTTCATGAGAGAAAAACAAATTGAGATAGAACCTGCTCAGTTGGCTAATAAAAATAAGGTTGCTCAAGCTGGAGATTACTCGATCAAGAGATGCATCTCTGAAATGATGACAATGGCATTGTCAACCGATGAGAAGGTCACAGCAGCTGATGTATTCAAGGATCCAGATAACAGAGAAATCTTCTTGAGCTCAAAAGAAGATGACCCCCGAGTGGCTCTGCTTTGGTTAAGGAAGGCAGTGGCCAAGCTGTCACAAGTGGTGTGAAGGTACGTCTTCTATTTGCTGAGGCACGCATCATATATTGTTATTATTTCCGTATAGTTCTCACGATGGTTGTTTATACTGTCATTTGAAAAATGTACTAGTTCCTTGGATTTTGATTTGAAAACTTAATATATATGTTTAATATCTGGTGCTTAATTCTTCGTCTAGATCTGATTAATATTGTCAGTACTATGTCTCTGCATGCGCTAGTTCATTCATTGTAGTATCAGTTAGCTCAGATCGATTACTTCTTAATCTGAGTGTCGCATTTCAAGGTAGTTGTAGCGAGAGCTAGCTCTTGAATTTATCTAAGTTGCTAATTAGGTAGATATAATTTGGACATGAGCTTATAATTTGCACATTAGGTAGAGATAGTTAGCTGATTAAATTATCTAATTCTCACTTGGTATTTTTAAAGTTTTTCTGCCAATGGCAGCAAGCAGCTGATCCTAGCTATTGTTGCTTATATTGATTAAGCATATTGGTTGTAGAAATGTAGAGTGGTTTACAAGTATCATAGTTTATGGTTATATTTTTCCTGCTTTTATCTGTCCTGGTAATGACATGTTGATTTAGTGTTCAAACACTGATTAAATTTAAAACATGGTTAGATGCAAATTACCAGAAATCAATACTAATTGTCCATGAAGAGAGGGCTCGTGCAAAATTCAATTATTGGAGACCATTGGTTTAATGAAATTTCCTGACTCTTCTTTATGCCCTTCAGGTTAGGCTTCTTTTACAGTACCTTTTACCACTTCTAGGAAGGGGAGAGGTATGATTTCAGCAACGGTCACGATTAACCGATTTAGATTAGGTCCGGCAGCCCATCAATAGGTTGGTATTAAAAAAATAAACTACTCCAACCGGCCCAACAATTAGCCCAGCACATGGCGCCGTACGTGACAATCGCCGCCGTCGACATTGACATCCCCTCAACCTGCATAGAGGGCGACCACGCCGCCATCGATAACCCGGCCTCCTGCATGGAGGCCGACCGCTGGCGCCGCCATCGACTCGCCGGTGTCCATCCAGGGCGACAGCCGCCGTAGACTCCCCATCGTCCTGCATCAAGGGCGACCACCGCTGCCGCCATGGACTCGTCGTCATCCTGCATCGAGGGCGACCACCGCCGCCGCCATCGAATCCCTGTCGTCATTCATCGAGGGCGACCGGCACCACCACCGGGTCAGCCCGGTCCTGCATGGCCAGCACCAGGTCGATGCCGCTGCAACATCGAGGGACGCCGAGTCTAGGTAGCATATTGCTCTATTTCTTGTTGATCTGAAGTAAATAATCCATACCCTCTGCTCTAATCCGCCAGCGCAATGAATATGGTTCTGCTTTGCTTTCTTATTTTTGTGATTTTCATTTGCTGGAATGATGAACCACTATGAGCATATTCTGAAGTTCTTTTGCTAACTGCTCTGGCTATCATCCATCTTTAAAATTGACGTGGGCTATCATCCATTCTTCTTTTTTCCTGAATTTTTCTCCTTTGGTGATGTGAAGAACAAACCAGGATAGCAAGTGCGTTTAGATAAATTGCAGAGAAACGGTAAATCATCACAAGATTCATGCAGTTGATTCGTTGTCATCACATAATTTGATTATTATTATTGTGTAAAGCCTTATTTCTTATTAATACTTGGTAATACCATAGGCTAACATCTCCTTTTTTTGGGTAGCATTAAATATTTTCTTGTTAAACTCAAGATGCTATTTTACTGGTCCTTTGTGTTCAAGTTAACTAACTAACTGATATCGCATATGAATGAACATTCTAGGCAATATGATTAGGTGACACTTTCAGGCTTTAGGTTGTCGACTTCGAACATCCATGCTGATACTTGCATTGTAAACATCATGACTTCCGATGTTAACATGACACAATTACAGAGAGCATATGTCAAGGTTCTAGGATCACATTTTACATATAGTACGTGTCGATAGTCATTCGAGCAAGCACATAGTAGAGAACATGAACGAATAAAGGTAACATAAGAAGTTCAGCAGCTATGTCAACATGGAACTTGGATTTGCCATGCATCTTTCAAAACAGAGGAATCAACTTCCCCCCTTGCGAAATTTAGTGCCGCTAATTAAGGATAGCTGCAACAATCCCGAAATAGCTTCCTGGAAACAATTTAAGAGCAAATACGTGAGAAAAAAAATCAGCTCAAATTGTCCAGTGATCGTCACATATGAAAATGGTTTGAGCTACTTGTTCCTGAGTACAGTCTTATCCATTGCTTGCATCTGTTCCTTTTTCGAGAAAATTTGCATCTGTTCCTCATTTGGGTGTGACAATTATCAGGTAAATGGTGTGCATGAATGCTCCAATTTCCCTCTTAGAGAAAATACCTTCTTGGAGATATATTTATATTGTAGATTTGCACCTTTTGCTGCACGTTATCAGAATGGAACAGAAAGTTGCTTTTTGGTACACCTTTTTACCTGTCATAGCCTCCTTGCGGTTTACTGATAGATCATTTTGTTCCTCATTAGGGGGGGTGTGACATGGATTTTCACGTTGCCAAATCGGTTGGTTATATCTAAATAGCATCTGAGTTGTCTAAATAAATCTGAAGGTAATGTCATGTCGTGTGCTTAAAATTTGAAGAGGTACCTTAAAAAATAGTTTTATGTTGTAAGTACCGTACTCACTAATTGAAGATCAGGTCAGGGTTGACTCACTAATTGAAGATCAGGTCAGGGTGGATAACGGGGCAAGAGTCACATTTGCACATGTGCAGTTTATTTGATAATTTGCAGCAGATCGATGGTAGATAATCTATAAACATATGAAACTGAAATTTGAAACGTTCTCCTGATTTGTAGGAGCAGAAGATATCGCTTCTGGTGGTGCACCGCTGGAGCCTGACAGAAGGTGATTGCAGGGACATTGGCGTTGACCGCAACCCCGTCAGTGCGACCATTAGATGCTTTTATTACATGAACTAGTTTTAGTTACTCAGTTTTGTCAACCAAATGAATATGTTCTTCAGTTCAGTCACTGCAGTGTTACCCTGCTGAATGACTAAGTAGCTGCGTGTGTACACACTGAAGCGTCTCTGTCGGTTTTGATCATTGATCGAATGGACTGGGCATCGCAATGATTCATGATTAGATGAATGTATATATTTCGAATTCACTACTTTTGAGAGGTGGATTCTTCCATTTCCTTGGGCACAATGTAAACAACGCCGGCCATCACCCTGTCACTTTATCTCTAGTGGGCACATGAGCATCAGAGTTGAGACGAAAGCTGGGGTTGGCTATTTGAGATACTCAGGTATCTCCTTTTTCTTTTGGATATCCTCTAGGGTGGATATATAGTTTGAAGTGTCAGGTTGGCTATCACAAGCAAATGAAAATGTGTAGTCTTGCTTTTCTTTAAACTATGAAGCTAAATACAGATGCTGCTGCTGGCAATAAGCAAAACAACAAAATTTGTTTACTGAATAACAAAAATTCTGAATCAAACAAGATAACTAGAATCAAACCAAATGACAATCTGAATTAAATACACGTAGTACCAAACTGGATTAAAAACTACTACTACCAACCCTAAGAAACTGAATTAAACACTGGATATAAGATGATCATAGCAAACTCCAATCATGCCTCGCCATAAACACCAGGACCTGTGCCGTCGATCTTGCCCATCAGGTCTCAAACTTGTGCTTGCAGCTCACGTCTTCATCCTCGTCAAGGTAGAAATCAGTGCCCTCCATCATCAAAGGGCCGCGGTCGATCACCTCGTTCACATGTAGAAGCAGATTGTACTCCTGCGTGCGCTTCTCTGTAGGGGAGAGTGGAGCTGGCGGTGATTCAATGTCCTCTGGAGATGGGAAATGGGCACTATATAGCTTGAAAAGGAGAAATAATCTATGTGGTTATCTTATGCAAGGCCTTCTTATGGAGCATGTAGGTGACTTCTTTATCTATCTCTTCCTGGCGGCTTCAGATATCGCCACCCTAACCAGTTGCTTTGCTATTCCCTGAGCACATTTTCCACACAAAAAATGCTCAGCCTCTGCGTAACAGAACGACATAGAGCTGTTATAGGTCTCACAAATGAGGTTAATAAAAGTCGCTATTCTATGAAGTTTTCGGACACGAGACCATGATTCTTCGAGGCAGAACTCAAGCTTCAGAACCCTCCTTTTCAGTTCCCGAACGGTTCTGCCCTGCTTCTTCAACTGTTCAACAAAAACCATCTTAAGTAAAAATGTAGCACTTTGTTTCTGTGGGTAAAATAGAAGCTCCGACCAAAAGACATGAGCTTTATAAGGAAGTGTACAAAAAGGCTACAAGACGGAGGACATGCATGATATGATATCAATATGACGGCAGGCCTCTGGTGACTTCAGTAGGGTTGCAGATATATGTCCGGTGTACTTGAATGATATCATTTCATACTATTGATAACCTGATAACTGTAAGTTTTTAAGGGGCATGTGATGTAATGTGCTTGTAAGCTATTTAAATTTCGAGGCATCTTGTGTAGCCATATCCTTTTTGTGCCTGCTTATTTCCAAATGGGTTTCAGGTACTTAATTTGATGAGTTCAAATTTTACAGTATATATACTAATGTATATGGAACTCAAGCATTGTTACTTGTTCCTGGAACACCAAACAAATATACCAACTACACAAATTTATATCATGTCCGACGTTGATATTCTCCAGGTGCTACACTTATACTGTCAATTATGTGTTGTTGGGAAGTTTTTGTCTATGGCTAACCAAGTGCATCAAAATTTGAAAGGAAAGCAAGATGCCATGGATCTGCTAGCGACTAACCTGAATGAATGAAAGAGATACAATCTGGGGTACTTCTAAATGGGTTGGAGAATCTGTCCGATATCCCTGAATGCCACAATTTGTTCGGTTAACTTAATTGTGTCATACAGTCATACTCTTTTGGAGAGATGCTTCTGAACTAATTCAATTAGTAGCTGTCTTTGGAGAAAAAACTGTAATAGTGTTGTCAATCTTTGTGTGACAAAGCTAATCAATCGTAATTCTCGTTGAAAACTTTTCTGATTTGGTCTTCGTAAAATTGTGACTTCACATTCTACTGAATTCTCATGGAACAGAAAAATATTTGTATATAGGCATGTTGAGTCAATTTCTTAGATACCTCATCTCATCTCTCACCGGCATGTCCGTATGCAGATCAAACTCATCAAAAGTCTAAATGTACAGAGGACGATGCATGTAACGAGCACCTAATTTAAGATCGAAAAAATACATGAAGCAAGAATCAACCGCACCTGCAGCTTGCAATGGAAGCCATAGACGTTGAGAAGGCGACGCCTCCCATCGGCTTCTTCCATTTGACCTTGAATGGAAGGAGTTCGTCGGCCTCCTACCACCACCCGCACCTCCGCCGAGACGACACAGGCGGCGCGCCGCGATGACAGCCAGACACCGCTCCCGGAATCGCGAGGTCGGCTTGGCCGCGTTGGCGAGCGGCGAGGACGGCACCGTCGATCTTGGATCTACGCGAGGCCAAGGGCCAAGGCCGCTGCCGCCGAGACTGTATTGCGGGGATGGCGGAGGGAGTTAGGGGACACCGACGGGAAGCAGGTCAGCGTTGTTGACGTGCGAGCGGAGAAGACCGGCAAGGGAGACGAGATGCCGGAGAGGAGAGGATGCGCGTTGGCTGGCGCGGTGACACGCACGGACGTCCATGACATAGTCGGAAATGCGCTGGGGTGGCTGCGTGTCGAGGATGAGCTTCTGGTGTTGGAACAGAAGACGGGGGCAAGGAGACGGTGGCGCCGGAGTTGGGGAAAGGAGAGAGCGGCGGCGGTGGCGGTGGTGAGAGCTCCCCAGCATTGCAGTAGATGACGCCCGGATCGACTACTGGCAGATCTGGGGCTGGACAAAACTACCGGGCTGGTCCTTTCTGTTGGGCCGGGCCCGTCTCTATTTTTTTTCTTGAGGTGAGAAAATTTGCAGAGGTATGTAACATACCACTCCAGTTTTGAACCGTGGTATGAATTGATTTGGTCCATTGGATGGACGGAAATTAATGGCCATAATTCATTTGAGGGTACCACAAAAGAACTCTCAGGTTAAGATGCTGCAAGGAGGCTCTAGATGGAGCACTTGTCATGTGTTTGTCGTCAAGGACTTCTAAGATGTTGTTGAGATCCTAGTGCTTCCGTAGATGAGCTTTGTTTTACTTGATGTCTGGAATTGTTGACTGTCACTCAAGTAGCAGCTAGGGATGCAGATCTGCGCCTGGATCCAGCCCGCTTTGTAGTCTAAACGTTAGGCTAGTTGTAGCATCTTTTGGCAAATTAGTCTAGTTTGAATTAGCCCCTGTTTATGCAGGCTTGTACGGGGCGTCCGCTTGCAACCCGAGTAGCAGCTATATTTTGCCCAAAAGACTCCATGCTACTTTGTGCGGAAATTATGCAATCCTTGTTATTTAGTCTGCTATTAACAGGCTGTTAAACGTAACTGCGATGCAATACATTCCTAATCCTAATATTATATAGTGCCATTTAATTTTTTTGGTAATATTATTGTAATTTATTCCTAATATTCTGGTAATTTCAGGTCGTATTTTCCTTGTGATTATCGTCCATTCGATGTTCTTTTGTCAAATGTACTCTTCTAGCCTTGTGCGGTTGTATCCAAACCCCACCTTTTTTTTGAGAATCTGTCGTTGCCATTTATATTAATTCACAAAGTCCAAGTTCAACTGGAATACAATTAAAGCCGGTGCTACACCGTGGCCAACATTACAACTCTTATTTCGCAGCTTGATTTTGCTAACAAGTGTAAAGCTTCATTCGCAGTACGTATGGTGATGCTAGCGGCAAAGGGGACCAATAACAGAACGAGCCCTTTTGCCCTGCCCATGTGAGCGTTCGTGCACATGACAGATCAAATGTGGTGACGCCTGTTCGTGTGTGTGCCTCACACTGCGCGTGCGCCTGCACGTCGCAGAATCTAAACCTTAAATTTGGGGCGTGTCGGACTCTCGGTCTCCTTTGTGTACGGCTAAAAATTTGGCTTGAGAGTGGGATTTCTTTTGAACACTTGGATTCACAACAAATACTGTACTCAAGGTTGTGCAATCAGAGGCCATGATCTAACTGCTAACTAAAGCCTAACTGGCGATGGCTAGTGTAGCGTGACCGTCAACCGAGGCAAAAACTGACAAATTCCATCTGAGGCTACAATTTCTCATTACATATGAATTAGTGTGAGCCAGGAACGCAACTTTGGCTGCAAAAGAAGCTATCATCGCCAACAAATGGTGCGGTGCATTATTTATTCCAGCAGATACAGAAAAGGAACCAGCATAGGCTTGCTAGTGACCAGGCACAAAATCAGCAGAGTAATCCTCACATAGTTCCACCTAACGGGAAACTACGACCAAAAAAAAACCTGTCCTTCCCAGAGACAGAGCACGTCCAAGGTGGGAACCGAGAAATGCTGCAAGAAAGCATCCTTATTTCGCTTGAGGATGCGAGGCGATGAAGTCGACCGCCGTCTTGATGGAATCGATCTTCTCCGCCTCGTTGTCAGGGATCTCCAAGCAGAATTCCTCCTCAAAGGCCATGACGATCTCGACCGTGTCCAGGCTGTCCAGCCCGAGGTCCTTCTGGAAATGAGCATTAGGAGTCACCTGCAAAGGTTTCGCGGGAACATGAGAGCGGATTAATGGCAGTTTAAAGCATCTGCATAGTACGAATTAATCTTCTCTTAACAAACATCACAGAAAATTAGAAACACCACTTCATACTAGTCAGGTTCGGTTTATAGAGAACTAATGCAAATGTTAGAAACACCACTTCATACTAGTCAGGTTCGGTTTATAGAGAACTAATGCAAATGTAGATGGGCAATAAAAGTACCACTGTTTACCAAAACAATTAAACACAAAATGCCTGGAAAGTGGACCAGAAAATGTCAGCGTGCAGGCAGACTACCACGCCAATCTCTAACCTAAAATTCTTGACAGTAAGAAAACCCGTAATTGTTTCTCAGTCCAGCAAAAGCAATTTGTAGGCAACCACAGAGTTTCCAGTAGTCACAAAATACTAGCTCTGCATCCAATGGCCAAACTTGCACATTTTTGAGCTACCTGTCGAGTGTAGTCATGTTTAGGACTCAAAGCAATGGTTTTAAACGACCCTATCAATAGTGCAGTCATGATTAGCTAAACTACAACACTAAGCTTGACTAAACTGCTTATATGAACTTAATTAGCATGCTTGACATGCTCAAGCTTAGCTCAAAGGAATGCGGCAAGGCTGACGGTAAACAGAGAAGGTATCAGTATGCCATGCTGTTATTTTGGGGTGAACTTAGCATTATTGAGTAATGACTTTATCTGTGCCCGCTAGCACTGACATCATTTCCACATATTTCATATACTAGAGTTTTTGTGCAATTCACACCAAAAATTCATGCTCAAATACTTCACAGAGACACTTCATACGGCAATAAATAGTAAGGATGTTTACAGAGCAAATAAACAGAAAGCTGCAAATAAGATGGATCCACTGACATAAGACACCAAATAATTTTTCCAACATATCTACATGGCACACATAGTCCTAATTTCAAATATGCATACATAAATAACAAATCAGGTCCTAGGAATACATATTTGGCTCATCGATACTGGTCTATTACTTATCACGGGGTAAATCAACATTTTTCCACTTCACAGTCATGATATATGTATAGATAAGAGAAACGAAGAAACAGTATTAAATTAATACTATGAAACTAGAGGAGACAACAGAAAACAAATATCCCCTAATGGTAACTAACAAGCAAGAACATAATGCAGTGAAATTGATACTGAAGGCATCGAACAGTCAATTGATCTCCACAAGTCGATGTGGAACTAATCATTGCAGGGGCGGCCAGTGTCCAGTTTGGACAAATCAGCCACTAATCAGAGGTCTCCGAATGTATTTTCTTAACTATCTTGTGTAATGGTCAATAAAATAGCAAAAACGCCACAGTTCCCTTCGCCCCCTTCTCTTCGAACCTCCAAAAAAATGGGCGATTTGTCAAAGCAACGCCTTGTACTGCGCAAAACTCCGAAAACCCACCTACTTTATGGCCAATTCTTGCTGGGAGATCCAGTTCACGAAGCAAACATACCGCGATTGGAGCCAAAAACCCTAAATACATGCCTAAACGGTAGGAGATCCATAACATCTACCAAACGTACGGGCCACACGAGCGCACTGTTTCGCGGTTACCTTGGAAGGTTCGATCTTCTGGAAGTTCTTGATGACGGAGACAACGCGGTCGGCGACCTCGTCCTTGTCGAGGAACGACCCCTTCTCCACCTCCGTGGTCGAAGACAGGAGCCTGGCAACAGGGACGCTTCCCGCTGCAGTCGCCGGGCGCGCCACCGGCACGCGAAGGTGATTCAGGAGGGCTCTCCTCGCCGCCGCCATCGCCATTTCCTCTCCTCTCGGTTGGTACAGGCCTGCAGCGAGTGGGTAGGAGAAGGGCAACGTAGGCAACCTGCGGTGGTCCGGGCTGATACAATGCGTGATCAATCGAAAACGTCTGGGCCCATCCCGACTAAACCCGGCCTTACAAAGTCGCTCGTGGGCTCGATGTGATATTATCCACTTCATCATTCATAGAACACCTAAGAAACAACAGAAGAAGTATTCTACTCCCTCCAGTCCATGATAAGTGTGGATCGGAGGGAGTAAAAAATAGCCTAAAGAATTAAAAAATAAAAAGATCCCATCTCAGCTATTATGTAACAATAAAAACTTGATGGAAGTGTCGGCACCAAGTACTGCATCTAAGACTTGGCGGGCGATTTTGGCTGGTAGAGAAGCTGTTGACATTGGGATGATCAAAAGAGTGGGTTCTGGTGATAGCATCTCAGTTCTGGTGTGCAGCCAGAGAAGTTCTCTTTCTGAAGCTCCCTAAGTTGCACCCCTTGACATGGACACGCGATATCCTATGTGATCCTAGATATACACCTGAGGAGCGGGCAAGGATCATCACTGTGATGTACAATATCTGGACATCAAGAAACAATATCACACATGGAAAGAGTGGGTACAACCCTTCCAAAACCATGGAGGTAATTCAGGAGACGTTGCAATTCTTGGAGCTACCAAAGAATCAAGAGGTTAAGAAGGGGGTGCGCCAGCCATGTAAGTGGAGTACCCCGGCCCAAGGTGTTGTTAAGTTGAATTTGGATGGGGCGATCTGTGAGATTGATGGTCGAGCGGCGTCCGGTGTGGTGGCGCGTGATCACATTGCTTTCCTTGGAGCGTCTACCAAGGTATATGAGGGGGTTCTGCAGCCCTTGGCAGCGGAGGCTCTTGCGGCTCGAGATGCTTGTGCCTATGTTGTTCAAAGAGGCTTTGGTAAAATTGTTCTTGTAACGGTCTGTCAAGTCTTGATGAAGCATTGGGCGGAGAGGAAGATTGATCAATCAGTTATTAGAACTATCTTAGATGAGATTAGTGAGTTGAAGAGTAGTTTTTCTTCTTTTCACTTTTTGTATGAGGGTCACGAGGCTAACCAAGTGGCTCACTGTTGCGCCAAATTTGCTGTTGTCAATGGTGAACATGCTACTTGGGATGCTGAGCCACCCCCTTGGTTGGTTCACAGCCTTATGGCTGATTGTAATGGTGTGTGACTGTGGGTTGCAAGTTTTTGACGCACTCTTTTCCTTACCAGGGTACCGAAGGGGACTGGAAGATTTTTAATGAGGCGGCTTGCTAGCTGGTTAATATATATATATATATATATATATATATATATATATATATATAATGCTTCAAAAAAGATATTATGTAACAATAAATAAATAACTAGAGGAGTATGGTTTTTTGAACTCTCTGACGATCGGCAATCTCCAACGAGAGGACTACAATCCTAACTACGCGCAGGATCGGACAGGCAGGAAAAAGTACCATATAGTGAAGTGGACGGATGTTTACATCCCAAAAAACTTGGGGGCATAGGTATCCTAGCTTTAGCACCCACATCTGTTCCTTAATCCTCTGCATTTGCCCTTTTTATATCAACATTCTGAATTGGGGGCACGCATGGTGGTGGGGCACTTCGAAAGTCTGGGGATTCTCCTAGGTCTCGGCACATGAATGTGATCTGATGCTTAGATGGGCCTGGTTGATCCTTAGAGATGACGGGGGTCTATGGATCAAACTTATTAAAGCAAGTACATCTGGGATCGGCCACTAGTGGTGTGTGAGCGACGGCTGCAATCTCAGTTTTGAACAACCCTCCAGGACATGAAGCACAATATCAGGACGGGGATTACCTTCCCCGCAGGGGATGGAGAAGGTGCCCTATTATGGCTTGATCCGTGGCTAGATGGGTGATACGTCCCAAACGTATCTATAATTTTTGATGCTCCATGCTTGTTTTGTTACAATTCTTATATGTTTTATGTCCACTTTTTCACACTTTTTAGCATTTTCTGGGACTAACCTATTAACGCAGTTCCGCAGTGCCAGTTCCTGTTTTCTACTGTTTTTGTGTTTCAGAAAAGTTGTACATGAAAATTTATCGGAATTGGACGAAACAAAAGCACAAAGTCTTATTTTTCTGGGATGAAGACGGAGGGCTAGAAGGACACGCGCAGGAGAGCTGCCACGTGGCAGTACATAGGGCAGGCGCGGCCCCAGCCTTGGCCGCTCCTGGCCCTTGTACTGGCGCCTCGTCGCCTTGTTTGCTCCGCCCTTCCACCTATTTATTCCTCGTATCGGGAAAACCCCAGAAACGAGAGCCTCCATCCACGAAAAGTTCCGATGCCGCTGTCAACCGAAACCCTTGTTCGGGAGGGTTCTACAGTCCATCCCGACACCCTGCCGGAGAGGGAAATCACCGCCGGAGGCCTCTACATCGCCATGTCTTCATCCGAGGTGACGCGTGAGTAGTCCTCCACGGACCATGGGTCCATAGCAGTAGCTAGATGGCTGTCCTCTCCTTGTTGTGCTTCATGTATAGATCTTGTGCTGCCTAACATGATCAAGATCATTTATTTGTAATTGCTACATGTTGGTTTGATGTGGATCCGATTTATAGAGAGATTGCTTTGGTTAAGATTTTCTATTATATTATTATGATCTTGCATGCTCTCCGTTTCTAGTAGATGCTCTGGCCAAGTAGATGCTAGCGACTCCAAGAGGGAGTATTTATGCTCGATAGTGGGTTCATGCCTCTATTTAACCATGGGAAGTGATCTTGTTCTCTACGGTTGTAGATGTGATGTTGCTACTAGGGAGAAAACATCGGTGTTCTATTTAAGGGTAGTTTCATCGTTTACTTTACACACATTGCTTAAAGCGATAGTCCGTTGCTTGCAACTTAATACTGGAGGGTGTCGCGGATGCAATCCTGAAGGTGGATTATTAGGCATAGATGCAGTTGGATTACGGTCTATGCATATTGTTGTAATACCCGCATACTTTCATAGCATGTATTCTGCACCAACCATTAGCGTAGAATCTCTGTTTGTCAATTTCCCATCTGTAATTTGTTTACCCAGCATATTTATTTTACTGGGGAGGCGCCTCTAGTGAACTGTGGACCCCGGTCCTTCTTCTTTTAATTGCAATCTTCTACAGCATTTTTCTGTTCTGTTCTCTGCAAACAATTTTTCTTCCACACGGTTCGTTTAATCATTTGTTTTCAGGAAAACCAGTAAGCTTGACAACCTCGCTGAAAGTTGGGGACAAAGTACTTAGTTGTTTGTGTGCAGGTATCCACGTTGCTGCTAACGCCGGTAGTGCGCCCTGCCACGAGTTGGTTCGCAACACCTCGGGAGAGAACGTTTTTCTCCTACTGGTCGATAAACCTTGGTTTCTTACTGAGGGAAAACTTCCTGTTGTGCTCATCATACCTTCCTCTTGGGGTTCCACTCAACGTTGCACATAAATTCTCCTTCATCAACTCCGCGCTCAGCAAAGACTTTTTCTGGCAACGTTGCCGGAGAGAAAAGCATCTCTTATGCGAGGGGAGTCTCTCGCTCTCAACTCTTTTACTTTGTTATTGTTTTTCTTGCATATTTTATTTTTACCTTGTTTGCATTTTATATCAAGAATCCAAAAAAATTTAGTATAGTTTCTATTTGTGTTGTTTACTTTACTTTGCAAAATGAATGTCCCTGAAGTTGAGGTTCGTACTTTTAAGCAACAAGGAGGTGAAAGTTTGAAAGATACTTGGTATAGAATATGTGATGCTCATCATAGATGTACTAAGAAATATTCTACTATGATTCTTCTTAGGAATTTCTATGTTGGTATTTCTACTTGGCATAGATATGTTCTAGATACTCTTATTGGTGGTAATTTCCTAGGTGCTCCCGCTTCGGAAGCCTATGTTTTAATTGAAAGTTTAGTAGGAAGTCCTCCCATTAATATTGCTAAAACTTATATCACTTTAGAATAGGTGGTAAAAAGACTAGATTTTTTAGAGAAAAGTTTGCCCAATTTACTTTTTGATGCTATCCATATTAATGAGTTGATAGGAGGAATCAATAAAAAAATTGTTGTTTTGGAGGGTAGCATTGCAAATAATGATAGAACAATTAGAATTGGTAAATTTGAAAAAGCTATGGAAACTTTGAGTTCAACTTTTTCCTCTCTTGGTTTCAAAAAGGAGAGAGCTTTTGTTGGGAAAGAACAAAATTTATGTATGTCCCTAAGGCACCCAAACCAAAAACCCGTGATATGTTTAAATTTGATAAAACTTTTAGTGCAACTAAGATTAAATTGCATGTTGAATCTTCATAGGTGTCTAAGGGACTTGATGATACAAATTGTGTTTTGGAAGACGTAATTGATCTTGATGCTTTACCTCTTGATAATACTTGATTTGCACCCTTTCTGCGCCTAGCTTAAAGGCGTTAAAGAAAACCGCCTATGGAAGACAATCCATGTTTTATTTCTGTTATTTTTGCTTTCTTGAGTCTTGGAAGTTATTTATACTGTAATAACCTCTCCTTATCGTTTTTATTTTGTTTTTCTGCCAAGGGTAGCCTCTAATAAAAAGAAAGCAGTGTTTGGGGTATTTGCAATTCTGAAACAGATTATGTGCTGGTCACGAAAAAAATTCTTAAAAATCACCAAAACGTTATTTTGAGCTCCAATTTTTTTTGCTTATGCCCCAGTATGTTAGCTAACTTTCATTAGTTTAGAATTTTTCTATTTGAGAAACAGAACTATTTATTTAATTTTGATCTTTGCCTGCTGGTCTGTTTTGATAGATTTCTGCCATGTTTTGCATTTGCGTGCTTTGTCTTTTTGAGTTCTTTTGTGAAAAAGAGCTTTGGGAAAAAGTAGCTACAGTATCATATGTTAAAATGAGTGTTTGATATGTGTCATTACTGAAGCCTTGCTGGTTTGATATATTTTTATTTGCACTAATGTTGCTAATCAATTGTGCTGAGTTTTGTGTGAAGGAAGTTTTCAAGTGTAGAGAGAGAAGAATGATCCAATAAGATGAAGCATGGACAAGAGCTCAAGCTTGGGGATGTCCCCTGGACCCCCCAAGAAATATCCAAGAAGTACAAGCGTCAAAGCTTGGGATGCCTGATGGCGCGTGATGCACACGTCCGTTGGGAACCCCAAGAGGAAGGTGTGATGCGCACAGCAGCAAGTTTTCCCTCAGAAAGAAACCAAGGTTATCGAACCAGTAGGAGATGAAGGCCACGTGAAGGTTGTTGGTGGAGGAGTGTAGTGCGGCGCAACACCGAGGATTCCGGCGCCAACGTGGAACCTGCACAACACAATCAAAATACTTTGCCCCAACTTAACAGTGAGGTTGTCAATCTCACCGGCTTGCTGTAAACAAAGGATTAAACGTATGGTGTGGAGAATGATATTTGTTTGCAAAGAACAACAGAGAACAATGATTGCAGTAGATTGTATTTCAGATGTAAAAGAATGGACCGGGGTCCACAGTTCACTAGTGGTGTCTCTCCAATAAAAAATAGCATGTTGGGTGAACAAATTACAGTTGGGCAATTGACAAATAGAGAGGGCATAGCAATGCACATACATATCATGATGACTAATATGAGATTTACTTAGGGCATTACGACAAAGAACATAGACCGCTATCCAGACATGCATCTATGCCTAAAAATTCCACCTTCGGGTTAGCATCCGCACCCCTTCCAAGTATTAAGTTGCAAACAACGGACAATTGCATTAAGTACTGTGCGTAATGTAAACAATACAAATATCCTTAGACAAATCATTGTTGTTTTATCCCTAGTGGCAACAACACATCCATAACCTTAGAACTTTTTGTCACTGTCCCAGATTCAATGGAGGCATGAACCCACTATCGAGCATAAATACTCTCTCTTGGAGTTACAAGTATCAACTTGGCCAGAGCCTCTACTAGCAACGGAGAGCATGCAAGATCATAAACAACACATATATGATAGATCAATAATCAACTTGACATAGTATTCCATATTCATCGGATCCCAACAAACACAACATGTAGCATTACAAATAGATGATCTTGATCATGATAGGCAACTCACAAGATCTAAACATGATAGCACAAGAGGAGAAGACAACCATCTAGCTACTTGATACGTCTCCGATGTATCGATAATTTCTTATGTTCCATGCCACATTATTGATGATATCTACATGTTTTATGCATACTTTATGTCATATTTATGCATTTTCCGGCACTAACCTATTAACGAGATGCCGAAGAGCCAGTTGTTGTTTTCTGCTGTTTTTGGTTTCAGAAATCCTAGTAAGGAAATATTCTCGGAATTGGACGAAATCAACGCCCGGGGCCTATTTTTGCACGAAGGTTCCAGAAGACCGGAGGACTTACGAAGTGGGGCCACGAGGTGGCCAGACAACAGGGCGGCGCGGCCCAAGCCTTGGCCGCGCGGCCCTGGTGTGTGGGCCCCTCGTGACGCCCCTTTACCTGCCCTTCCGCCTACATATAGTCTTCGTCGCGAAACCCCCGTACCGAGAGCCACGATACGGAAAACCTTCCGGAGACGCCGCCGCCGCCAATCCCATCTCGGGGGATTCAGGAGATCGCCTCCGGCACCTCTGCCGGAGAGGGGAATCATCTCCCGGAGGACTCTTCACCGCCATGATCGCCTCCGGAGTGATGAGTGAGTAGTTCACCCCTGGACTATGGGTCCATAGCAGTAGCTAGATGGTCGTCTTCTCCTTATGTGCTTCATTGTCGGATCTTGTGAGCTGCCTAACATGATCAAGATCATCTATCCGTAATGCTATATGTTGTGTTTGTCGGGATCCGATGGATAGAGAATACTATGTTATGTTGATTATCAATCTATTACCTATGTGTTGTTTATGATCTTGCATGCTCTCCGTTATTAGTAGAGGCTCTGGCCAAGTTTTTACTCTTAACTCCAAGAGGGAGTATTTATGCTCGATAGTGGGTTCATGCCTCCATTAAATCTGGGACAGTGACAGAAAGTTCTAAGGTTGTGGATGTGTTGTTGCCACTAGGGATAAAACATTGATGCTATGTCCGAGGATGTAGTTATTGATTACATTACGCACCATACTTAATGCAATTGTCTGTTGTTTGCAACTTAATACTGGAAGGGGTTCGGATGATAACCTCGAAGGTGGACTTTTTAGGCATAGATGCATGCTCGGATAGCGGTCTATGTACTTTGTCGTAATGCCCAATTAAATCTCACAATACTCATTATATCATGTATGTGCATTGTCATGCTCTCTCTATTTGTCAATTGCCCGATCGTAATTTGTTCACCCAACATGCTATTTATCTTATGGGAGAGACACCTCTAGTGAACTATGGACCCCGGTCCATTCTTTTACATTGAATACAATCTACCGCAATACTTGTTCTACTTGTTTTCTGCAAACAATCATCATCCACACTATACATCTAATCCTTTGTTACAGCAAGCCGGTGAGATTGACAACCTCACTGTTTCGTTGGGGCAAAGTACTTTGGTTGTGTTGTGCAGGTTCCACGTTGGCACCAGAATCCCTGGTGTTGCGCCGCACTACATCCCGCCGCCATAAACCTTCGACGTGCTTCTTGGCTCCTCCTGGTTCGATAAACCTTGGTTTCTTTCTGAGGGAAAACTTGCTGCTGTACACATCACACCTTCCTCTTGGGGTTCCCAACGGACGTGTGCTTTACACGCCATCACTACTGCTATGGACCCATAGTCCAAGGATGAACTACTCACGCATCAGTCCGGAGGCCGGCATGGTGATGTAGAGCCCTCCGGTGATGATTCCCCTCTCCGGCAGGGTGCCGGAGGCGATCTCCTGAATCCCCCGAGATGGGATTGGCGGTGGCGGCGTTACAGTAACTTTTCTCGTATCGTGGCTCTCGGTACTAGGGTTTTCGCGACGGAAGGATTATATAGGCGAAGGGGCAGAGTCGGGGGACGCTCGAGGGGCCCACCCCATAAGGCGGCGCGGCCAGGGGTGGGACCGCGCCCCCCTATGGTGTGGCCGCCTCGTCGCCCCTCTCCGTCTCCTCTTCGGTGTTCTGGAAGGCTCCGTGGAAAATAAGACCGTGGGCTTTTGTTTTGTCCAATTCCGAGAATATTTCCTGTGTAGGATTTCTGAAACCAAAAGCAGCAGAAAACAGGAACTGGCGCTTCGACATCTTGTTAATAGGTTAGTGCCGGAAAATGCATCAAAATGATATAAAGTGTATATAAAACATGTGAGTATTGTCATAAAACTAGCATGTAACATAAGAAATTATAGATACGTTTGAGACGTATCAAGCATCCCCAAGCTTAGTTCCTACTCGCCCTCGAGTAGGTAAACGATAACAAGGATAATTTCTGAAGTGACATGCTACTATCATAATCTTGATCAATACTATTGTAAAGCATATGAGATGAGTGAAGTGATTCAAAGCAATGGTAAATATAATGACTAAACAACTGAATCATATAGCAAAGACTTTTCATGAATAGTACTTTCAAGACAAGCATCAACAAGTCTTGCATAAGAGTTAACTCATAAAGCAATAGATTCTTAATAGAAGGTTTTGAAACAACACAAAGGAAGATTTAAGTTTCAGCGAGTTGCTTTCAACTTTCAACATGTATATCTCATGGATAATTGTCAACACAAAGTAATATGATGAGTGCAAATAAGAAAGTATGTAAGAATCAATGCACACAGTTGACACAAGTGTTTGCTTCTAAGATGGAAAGAAGTAGGTAAACTGACTCAACATAAAGTAAAAGAAAGGCCCTTCGCAGAGGGAAGCAGGGATTACTCATGTGCTAGAGCTTTTTATTTTGAAAACATGGAAACAATTTTGTCAACGGTAGTAATAATTCATATGTGTTATGCATAAAACATCCTATAAGTTGCAAGTCTCATGCATCGAATACCAATAGTGCTCGCACCTTGTCCTAATTAGCTCGGATTTCCATGGATTATCATTGCATTACATATGTTTCAACCAAGTGTCACAAAGGGGTACCTCTATGCCACCTGTACAAAGGTCCAAGGAGATAAATCGCATTTGATTTCTCGATTTTGATAGATCTCAACTTGAGGACATCCATACCGGGACAATATAGAAAACAGATAATGGACTCCTCTTTAATGCTTAAGCATTCAACAACAGATAATATTCTCATAAGAGATTAAGGATTAATGTCCAAGCTGAAACTTCCACCATGATACATGGCTTTGGTTGGCGGCCCAATGTTCTTCTCTAACAATATGCATACTCAAACCATTTAATCATGACAAATCACCCTTACTTCAGACAAGACGAACATGCATATCAACTCACATGATATTCAACAAAGGTGTAACAGGTTGATGGCGTCCCCAGAAACATGGTTACTGCTCAATAAGCAACTTATAAGAAATTAGATACATAAGCGACATATTCTTTACCACAATAGTTTTTAGGCTACTTTCCCATGAGCTATATATTGCAAAGACAAGGAATGAAGTTTTTAAAGGTAGCACGCAAGCAATTTACTTGGAATGGTAGAGAAATACCACATAGTAGGTAGTTATGGTGGACACAAATGGCATAAGTTTTGGCTCAAGGTTTTGGATGCACGAGAAGCATTCCCTCTCAGTACAAGGCTTTGGCTAGCAAGGTTGTTTGAAGCAAACACAAGTATGAACCGGTACAACAAAACTTACATAAGAACATATTGCAAGCATTATAAGACTCTACACTGTCTTCCTTGTTGTTCAAACACTTTTACCAGAAAATATCTAGACCTTAGAGAGACCAATCATGCAAACCAAATTTCAACAAGCTCTACAGTAATTCTCCACTAATAGGTTCAAACTACATGATGAAGAGCTTAAATATGATCTATTTGAGAGCTCAAAACAATTGCCAAGTATCAAATTATTCAAGACCATATACCAATTACCACATGAAGCATTTTCTGTTTCCAACCAAATAGCAATAAACGAAGCGGCTTTAAGCTTTCGCCATGAACATTAAAAGTAAAACTACGAACACCAGTGTTCAATATGAAAAAGCGGAGCGTGTCTTTCTCCCACACAAGGAATGCTAGGATCCGAATTTATTCAAACACAAACAAAAATAAAACACACAGACACTCCAAGTAAAGCACATAAGATGTGACGGAATAAAAATATAGTTTCACTACAGGTGACCTGATAAGTTGTTGATGAAGAAGGGGATGCCTTGGGCATCCCCAAGCTTAGATGCTTGAGTATTCTTGAAATATGCAGGGATGAACCACGG
This sequence comes from Lolium rigidum, assembly GCF_022539505.1. Classification (NCBI taxonomy): domain Eukaryota; kingdom Viridiplantae; phylum Streptophyta; class Magnoliopsida; order Poales; family Poaceae; genus Lolium; species Lolium rigidum. Next base: position 272,727,314 of record NC_061511.1, read on the forward strand.
GGGCATCCCCAAGCTTAGAATTTTCACTCTTCTTGATCATATTATATCATCCTCCTCTCTTGATCCTTGAAAACTTCCTTCACACCAAACTCAAAACAATCTCATTAGAGGGTTAGTGCATAATCAAAAATTCACATGTTCAGAGAGGACACAATCATTCCCAATACTTTTGGACATTACCCAAGGCTACTGAAAGTTAATGGAGCAAAGAAATCCATTCAACACAGTAAAAGAGGCAATGTGAAATAAAAGGCAGAATCTGTCAAAACAGAACAGTCCGTAAAGAAGAATTTTTTCGAGGCACTTAACATGCTCAGATGAAGAAGCTCAAATTGAATGAAAGTTGCGTACATATCTGCGGATAATTCATGAATTTTCGCAGATTTTTTAGAGTTTCCTACAGAGAGATCTACTCAAATTCGTGACAGCTAGAAATTTGTTTCTGCGCAGAAATCCAAATCTTGTATCAACCTTACTATCAAAGACTTTACTTGGCACAACAATGCAATAAAGTAAAGATACAAATGTATTGCTACAGTAGTAACAAGCACATTGAATCAAATATAAAACAAAAATTGCAGAAATAAAATAATGGGTTGTCTCCCATAAGCGCTTTTCTTTAACGCCTTTCAGCTAGGCGCAGAAAGTGTAAATCAAGTAACATCTAGAGAAGCAGTATCAACATCATAATTTGTTCTAATAATAGAATCAAAAGGTAACTTCATTCTCTTTCTAGGGAAGTGTTCCATACCTTTCTTAAGAGGGAATTGGTACTTAATATTTCCTTCCTTCATATCAATAATAGCACCAACAGTTCGAAGAAAGGGTCTTCCCAAAATAATAGGACAAGATGCATTGCATTCAATATCTAAGACAACAAAATCAACGGGGACAAGGTTATTGTTAACCGTAATGTGAACATTATCAATCCTCCCCAAAGGTTTGTTTATAGAATTATCAGCAAGATTAACATCCAAATAACAATATTTCAAAGGTGGCAAGTCAATCATATCATAGAGTTTCTTAGGCATAACAGAAATACTTGCACCAAGATCACATAAATCATTACAATCAAAATCATTGACCTTCATTTTAATGATGGGCTCCCAACCATCTTCCAACTTCCTAGGAATAGAAGTTTCAAGTTTTAATTTCTCTTCTCTAACTTTAATGAGAGCATTTGTAATATGTTTTGTAAATGCCAAGTTTATAGCACTAGCATTAGGACTTCTAGCAAGTTTTGCAAGAACTTAATAACTTCAGAGATATGACATCAAAATCAAAACCATTATGATCTAAAGCAATGGGATCATTGTCCCCAATATTCTGAAAAATTTCAGCACTTTTATCACAAACAGTTTCAGTAGTTTCAGGCAATTTTGCACGCTTTGTATTAGGAGCAGAAACATTGCCAACACCAATTATTTTACCATTGATAGTAGGAGGTTTAGCAACATGTGAAGCATTATCATTACTAGTGGTGGTAATAGTCCAAACTTTAACTACATTATTTTCTTTAGCAAGTTTTTCTTCTCTTTCCCACCTAGCATGCAATTCAGCCATCATTCTAATATTGTCATTAATTCGAACTTGGATAGCGTTTGCTGTAGTAAGAATTTTGTTATCATTATCCTTAGGTTTAGCAGCCATTTTATTAATTAAAGAAGCTTGCGACTCAGACATGTATGAGATTCGGTTTTTAGCATTTGAAAGTTTAGTTTGCAAACCCGAAATTTCCATATTCAAATTTTCAAGTTGATTCCCTATATTTTTCAATAAGGTAGATTGTTCATTCATAGTTTTAGTAAACAATTGATTTTGCTCATACTGTGATTGCATAAAGCTCTTAGTAGCTGATGTCTACGGGTGCTTCTATTCTTGTAGACAGTGTTGGGCCTCCAAGAGCAGAGGTTTGTAGAACAGCAGCAAGTTTCCCTTAAGTGGATCACCCAAGGTTTATCGAACTCAGGAGGAAGAGGTCAAAGATATCCCTCTCAAGCAACCCTGCAATCACGATACAAGAAGTCTCTTGTGTCCCCAACACACCTAATACACTTGTTAGATGTATAGGTGCACTAGTTCGGCGAAGAGATAGTGAAATACAAGTGGTATGAATGAATATGAGCAGTAGTAACGGCGCCGGAAAAGTGCTTGCTGGCGTGCGATTGAAGGTAGTAATATTGCAGAAGTAAAGATGCAGTAAAACGAGTAAACAAGCGATGATTGCGAGTATTTGGAAACAAGGCCTAGGGATCATACTTTCACTAGTGGACACTCTCAACATTGATCACATAAATAAATAAGTTATCTTCCTTTGTGCTACATATACTCTTGTTTGATAATGAACACCATTCGTTGTGTAGGGATACAAGAGCACCTCAATGCCGGAGTTAACAAGCTCCACAACATTCGACATTCATATTTAAGTAACCTTTAGAGCATAATAGATCTTTGCAATTTAAACCGAGTACTAACATAGCATGCACACTGTCACCATCACACTACGAAGGGGGAATAAATCACATCAATACTATCATCGTAATAATTAACTCCATAACCTACAAGAGATTATGATCATAGCCTACGCCAAGTACTACACGATGCACACACTCGTCACCATTACACCGTGAAGGAGGAATAGACTACTTTAATAACATCACAAGAGTAGCACATAGACTAATAGTGATACAAAACTCATATGAATCTCAATCATGTAAGGCAGCTCATGAGATCATTGTATTGAAGTACATAGGAGAGAGATTTAACCACATAGCTACCGGTACAGCCCCGAGCCTCGATGGAGAACTACTCCCTCCTCATGGGAGACAGCAGCGTTGATGAAGATGGCGGTGGTGTTGATGGAGGAGCCTTCCGGGGGCACTTCCCCGTCCCGGCGGCGTGCCGGAACAGAGACTCCTGTCCCCCAGATCTTGGCTTCGCGATGGCGGCGGCTCTGGAAGGTTTCTCGTACCGTGGCTTTTTCGTATAGAGGTTTTAGGTCAGGGACCTTTAAATAGGCAAAGAGGCGGAGTCGGAGGGCTGACGAGGCGACGACACAGTAGGGGGGCGCGGCCCAGGCCCTGGCCGCGCCGCCCTATCATCTGGGCCCACCAGGGCTCCCCTCTGGTGGCTCTCGGGTGTTCTGGAAGCTTCGTGGAAAAATAGGATGCCGGGCGTTGATTTCGTCCGATTCCGAGAATATTTCCTTACTAGGATTTCTGAAACCAAAAACAGCAGAAAACGACAAGCGGCCCTTCGGCATCTCGTCAATAGGTTAGTGCCGGAAAATGCATAATAATGACATATAATGTGTATAAAACATGTGAGTATCATCATAAAAGTAGCATGGAACATAAGAAATTATAGATACGTTTGGGACGTATCAAGCATCCCCAAGCTTAGTTCCTACTCGCCCTCGAGTAGGTAAACGATAACAAGGATAATTTCTGAAGTGACATGCTATCATAATCTTGATCATACTATTGTAAAGCATATGAGATGAATGCAGCGATTCGAAGCAATGATGAAGATAATGAGTAAACAAATGAATCATATAGCAAAGACTTTTCATGAATAATACTTTCAAGACAAGCATCAATAAGTCTTGCATAAGAGTTACTCATAAAGCAATAAATTCTTAGTAAACAGCTTTGAAGCAACACAAAGGATGATTAAGTTTCAGCAATTGCTTTCAACTTGTAACATGTATATCTCATGGATAGTTGTCAACATAAAGCAATATAACAAGTGCAATAAGTAAACATGTAGGAATCAATGCACACAGTTCACACAAGTGTTTGCTTCTGAGATAGAAAGAAGTAGGTAAACTGACTCAACATAAAGTAGAAGAATGGCCCTTCGCAGAGGGAAGCATGGATTAAATCATGTGATAGAGCTTTTTAAGTTTTGAAATCATATAGAGAGCATAAAAGTAAAGTTTTGAGAGGTGTTTGTTGTTGTCAACGAATGGTAGTGGGCACTCTAACCCCCTTGCCAAACAGACTTTCAAAGAGCGGCTCCCATGAAGGACGTTATTTCTACCAGACAAGGTAGATCATCCCTCTTCTATTTTGTTTACACATGTATTTTAGTTTTATTTATGGTTGACACTCCTCCCAACCTTTTGCTTACACAAGTCATGGCTAACCGAATCCTCGGGTGCCTTCCAACATTCACATACCATGAAGGAGTGTCTATTTGCAAAATTAAGTTGCTTACTGATGAATCGAGCAAAACATGTGAAGAGAATTATTAATGAAGGTTGATTAATTGGGGGCTGGGAACCCCGCGCCAGCTCTTTTTGCAAAATTATTGGATAAGCGGATGAAGCCACTAGTCCATTGGTGAAAGCTGCCCAACAAGATTGAAAGATAAAACACCACATACTTCCTCATGAGCTATAAAACATCGACACAAATAAGATATAATAAAGTTTTGAATTGTTTAAAGGTAGCACATGAAGTAATTTACTTTGGAATGGCAGAGAAATACCATGTGGTAGGTAGGTATGGTGGACACAAATGGCTTAGTTTTTGGCTCAAGGATTGGGATGCACGAGAAGAATTCCTCTCAATACAAGGCTAGGCTAGCAAGGTTGTTTGAAGCAAACTCAAGTATGAAACGGTGCAGCAAGACTCACATATGAACATATTGTAAGCATTATAAGACTTTATATCGTCTCCTTGTTGTTCAAACACCTTAACCAGAAAATATCTAGACTCTAGAGAAACTAATCATGCAAACCAAATTTTAACTAGCTCTATGTAGTTCTTCATTAATAGGTACAAAGTACATGATGCAAGAGCTTAAACAAGATCTATATGAGCACAACAATTGCCAAGTATCACATTATTCAAGACATTATACCATTTACCACATGCAGCATTTTCTGTTTCCAACCATATAACAATGAACGAAGCAGTTTCAACCTTCGCCATGAACATTAAAAGCTAAGAACACATGTGTTCATATGCAACAGCGGAGCGTGTCTCTCTCCCACACAAGCATGTATTTATTCAGAGAATGAAAATAACAAAACGAAAATAAAGGCACACAGACGCTCCAAGTAAAGTACATAAGATGTGACGGAATAAAAATATAGTTTCAAGAGAAGGAACCTGATAATTTGTCGATGAAGAAGGGGATGCCTTGGGCATCCCCAAGCTTAGATGCTTGAGTCTTCTTAAAATATGCAGGGATGAACCACGGGGGCATCCCCAAGCTTAGCCTTTTCACTCTTCTTGATCATATTTTATCATCCTCCTCTCTTGACCCTTGAAAACTTCCTCCACACCAAACTCAAAACAAACTCATTAGAGGGTTAGTGCATAATCAAAAATTCACATATTCAGAGGTGACACAATCATTCTTAACACTTCGGACATTGCACAAAGCTACTGGAAGTTAATGGAACAAAGAAATCCATCCAACACGAGCAAAAGAGGCAATGCGAAATAAAAGGCAGAATCTGTCAAAACAGAACGATCCGTAAAGACGAATTTTAAAGAGGCACCAGACTTGCTCAGATGAAAATGCCCAAATTGAATGAAAGTTGCGTACATATCTGAGGATCACTCACGTAAATTGGCAGATTTTTCTGAGTTACCTACAGAGAATCATACCTAAATTCGTGACAGCAAGAAATCTGTTTCTGCGCAGTAATCCAAATCTACTATTGACTTTACTATCAAAGACTTTACTTGGCACAACAATGCAATAAAATAAAGATAAGGAGAGGTTGCTATAGTAGTAACAACTTCCAAAACACAACAAAACAGTAGCAAAATAAACACATGGGTTATCTCCCAAGGAGTGCTTTCTTTATAGCCATTAAGATGGGCTCAGCAATTTTAATGATGCACTCGCAAGACATAAGAGTTGAAGCCAAAGAGAGCATCAAAAAGCAAGTTCAAAACACATTTAAGTATAACCCACTTCCTATGCATATGAATCTTGTACACAAATGAATTCATGAAGAACAAAGTGACAAGCATAGGAAGATAAAACACGAGTAACTTCAAGATTCTCAACATAGAGAGGGGAAACTTAATATTATTAAGATGCATATAACCATGTTTCCCTCTCTCGTAATAACTTTCAGTAGCATCATTGTTGAAATCCACAATATAACCATCACTTAAAACATTCTTATCATGGTTCATATGCATAAAGGTATCATTAATTTTGGCGTAAGAAGAGTTCTTCTCATTAATAGTAATTGGAGCAAGATTATTATCAAGAATTTGAACATGGTAAACAAGTTGCATATTAAGGGAATTGTTTTTAGCAATCCAATCATAACTATGACAAGTTTCATAAGGATAGTTATAACCTATATCATAGCATTCTTTATAATAATCATCAAAGATTGGAGGCATAGTGTCATCATAAGAAATAGAATAGTTATCTTTCACAGTATGCTCATCTGTGACCATACCATCGTTGTTACTAGAAGAAGATGTATCAAATATATAATGATCAGTAGCAAAAGGATTTTCAAACACCTCATCCCCAAGCTTAGAGCTTTCTATATCATTATGGGAGGAAGCATGGATAGTACTGATACTATGGCAATTATTAACATCATCATTTTCAGAATTAGTTTCCCAGAGATTTCCAATATCAAAAGTAGTGTGCTCTTTCAAATCATGATCACTAATGTAGGCAAAGGGCATAGGAAGATCATTATACTCAGATTCATTATCATAATAATCATTAGGAGCAACATACTTACGGTTACCTATCGTTATCTCATACACGCGGGGATATGCCGTTACCTCTTTCTTTTTTATTTCCCTTCTTCTTCTTCTTCTTCTTCTTCGTTCCCTTCTTCTTCTTCTTCTTCTTCTTCTTCTTCTTCTTCTTCTTCTTCTTCTTCTTCTTCTTCTTCTTCTTCTTCTTCTTCTTCTTCTTCTTCTTCTTCTTTTCCTTCTCCTCGTCACCTTCTTTAGCAGGGAGAGGCTTGATGAGGGGCTCCTCCGCATAACCTGATTTGTTTCCAGAAACAATAGAAGAAACTTGGGAGGATTCCTCCTTTTCATTAATAAGTTCAAAACACACAGAGGTCCTATCATATTTTGGCAAAGTGTCATCTTCTAAAATATTTTGTATGTAAGTATTTGTATGGAAATTATCAATGCAATAAGAAAAACACCCACGCAGGACATCATCAATATCAAGATCACTCATATGTAACAAAGAGATTTTTCTTGATAACTCTTCACACCACAAAAATAAAGTAAGTTCATCATGCTGATTAAGAGTAATTTCATCATTACAATACAAATTTGCAGCACTCATGGGGTGCGAATCATAATTGGAGGAGCATTGAAAATTAAAATGACCCACTTCATGGCAAAGTTCACAAATAAAAGGATAGCGGGCACAAACTTTTTTACCAAGATCATCTAGAGCCCTAGACCACTTTCTAGTTTTTTCATTAATATGATGGATACAATATTCATCTTCGATTTGATTAATTCCACAAGGTCTATGCATTCCACAAAAATTAACGTGCTTATAGGAAATATCATTCTTAGGAGTTTGAACATGCTTATTGCAATCATTAACAACAATTTCATCCTTCATGCAAGCATCTTTAAAAGGTTCATGATACTTATCAAAATTCTTCTTAGGCAATTCAAAATGAGAGGCAAAAGCTTTATAAAGATTTGCAACAACTTGAGAGTCAAGACCATAAGTAGCACTCATATTTCGAATTTTATCGGTATCCATAAAAGTTTCAATGCATTCATAATCATAGTTTATACCTGACTCTTTACCTTTGTTGTTCTCCCATCCTTCAGTGTTCTCCTGAATCCGATCAAGAAGGTCCCTTTTAAACTCTTCTTCATTGCGTGCAAATGATCCAGAACAAGTAGTATCCAACAAGGTTTTATCCTGAAAAGAAAGTCTTGCATAGAAATTATCAATGATGATATTACCAGGAAGCTCATGATTGGGGCATTTGAGCATTAAAGACTTCAATCTCCCCCATGCTTCGGCAATACTCTCTCCATCATGAGGCCAGAAATTATATATGCGGTTCCGGTCTTTGTGAATTTCACTTGGAGGATAGAATTTAGAGTAAAATAGAGGCACAATATACTTCCAATCAAGAGAATGCGCATCCTTCGAGCAGTTTGTACCAATGCGCCGCTTTACCGAGACAGACGACATAGAGAATAGTTTCTTCTTCACTTCATCCATAGAGATACCTGCACACTTGAATAACCCGCATAATTCATGCAAAAACAATAAATGATCTCCAGGATGGACAGGTTCCATCCCCTTCGGCGGTTATCCATAACACGTTCAATAATTTTCATAGGTATTTTATACGGAGTACTTTCAGCGAGTGGATTTAAAATATCGAAGCATCATTAGAGTTATCGCATATGGGAGATAAAGCATTATCGAGCAAAATATTTCTTCCAAAGCTGAGGAGCAAAAAATATTATTTTTATATAAACTAGCTTCCCCAAGCTTAGACTTTTCCATAGCATTAGCAGTAATTGCATTCATACTAATAACATTGCTACTATCATGCAGATAAGGTTCCATAGGTTTTTTAATTTTCGCATCAAACAATTCATATCTTAACTCAGGAAATAGATTAAAAAGCTCACTCGTTGTTTTCCATTATGCCTAACTAGTGAAAAATAAAAACAAGAAACAAAAAGATGCAATTGCAGGATCTAAAGAAAATAGCTTCGAGCACACACACAACGGCAACAGAAAAGTACTTAGTTACCTGGGACCGGAGTATGAGTGCCTTTTAGCTTTCCTCCCCGGCAAAAGCGCCAGAAAAGTGCTTGATGTCTACGGGTGCTTCTATTCTTGTAGACAATGTTGGGCCTCCAAGAGCAGAGGTTTGTAGAACAGCAGCAAGTTTCCCTTAAGTGGATCACCCAAGGTTTATCGAACTCGGGGAGGAAGAGGTCAAAGATATCCCTCTCAAGCAACCCCGCAATCACGATACAAGAAGTCTCTTGTGTCCCCAACACACCTAATACACTTGTCAGATGTATAGGTGCACTAGTTCGGCGAAGAGATAGTGAAATACAAGTGGTATGAATGAATATGAGCAGTAGTAACGGCGCCAAAAAAGTGCTTGTCAGGCGTGCGATTGATGGTAGTAATATTGCAGGAAGTAAAGATGCGAGTAAAACAATGAAACAAGCGATGATTGCGTATTTGGAAACAAGGCCTAGGGATCATACTTTCACTAGTGGACACTCTCAACATTGATCACATAAATAAATAAGTTCTCTTCCTTTGTGCTACATATACTCTTGTTTGATAATGAACACCATTCGTTGTGTAGGGCTACAAGAGCACCTCAATGCCGGAGTTAACAAGCTCCACAACATTCGACATTCATATTTAAGTAACCTTTAGAGCATAGTAGATCTTTGCAATTTAAACCGAGTACTAACATAGCATGCACACCTGTCACCATCACACTACGAAGGGGGAATAAATCACATCAATACTATCATAGTAATAATTAACTCCATAACCTACAAGAGATTATGATCATAGCCTACGCCAAGTACTACACGATGCACACACTGTCACCATTACACCGTGAAGGAGGAATAGACTACTTTAATAACATCACAAGAGTAGCACATAGACTAATAGTGATACAAAACTCATATGAATCTCAATCATGTAAGGCAGCTCATGAGATCATTGTATTGAAGTACATAGGAGAGAGATTTAACCACATAGCTACCGGTACAGCCCCGAGCCTCGATGGAGAACTACTCCCTCCTCATGGGAGACAAGCAGCGTTGATGAAGATGGCGGTGGTGTTGATGGAGGAGCCTTCCGGGGGCACTTCCCCGTCCCGGCGGCGTGCCGGAACAGAGACTCCTGTCCCCCAGATCTTGGCTTCGCGATGGCGGCGGCTCTGGAAGGTTTCTCGTACCATGGCTTTTTCGTATAGAGGTTTTAGGTCAGAGACCTTTAAATAGGCAAAGAGGCGGAGTCGGAGGGCTGACGAGGCGACGACACAGTAGGGGGGCGCGGCCCAGGCCCTGGCCGCGCCGCCCTATCATCTGGGCCCACCAGGGCTCCCCTCTGGTGGCTCTCGGGTGTTCCGGAAGCTTCGTGGAAAAATAAGATGCCGGGCGTTGATTTCGTCCGATTCCGAGAATATTTCCTTACTAGGATTTCTGAAACCAAAAACAGCAGAAAACAACAACTGGCCCTTCGGCATCTCGTCAATAGGTTAGTGCCGGAAAATGCATAATAATGACATATAATGTGTATAAAACATGTGAGTATATTCATAAAAGTAGCATGGAACATAAGAAATTATAGATACGTTTGGGACGTATCAGTAGCTCTTTCGATTTCTAGCATCTTTTCCTCACTAGGCAAAACAGATCTACCATAAGAATTACCATAAGAATTACCACTATTAGAAGGATATGGCATATAGTTGTTGTTACCAAAATTATTCCTATACGCATTGTTGTTGAAATTATTATTTTTAATGAAGTTCACATCAACATGCTCTTCTTGAGACAACCAATGAAGCTAAAGGAACATTATTAGGATCAACATTAGATCTACCATTAAGAAGCATAGACATAATAACATCCTTCTTATCACTCAATGAGGAGGTTTCTTCAACAGAATTTACCTTCTTACATTGGGGAGTCCTTTCAGTGTGCCATTCAGAGTAGTTGATCATCATATCATCAAGAAGCTTTGTTGCAGCACCCAAAGTGATGGACATAAAAGTACCTCCAGCAGCTGAAACCAATAGGTTCCTCGAAGAAAAATTTAATCCTGCATAAAAGGTTTGGATGATCATCCAAGTAGTTAGTCCATGGGTAGGACAATTCTTTACCAAAGATTTCATTCTTTCCCATGCTTGGGCAACATGTTCATTATCCAATTGCTTAAAATTCATAATGCTACTTCTCAAAGATATAATTTTAGCAGGAGGATAATATCTTCCAATGAAAGCATCCTTACATTTAGTCCATGAATCAATACTATTCTTAGGCAAAGATAGCAACCAATATTTAGCTCTTCCTCTTAAGGAGAAAGGAAACAATTTCAGTTTTATAATGTCCCCATCTACATCCTTATACTTTTGTATTTCACAAAGTTCAACAAAATTATTAAGATGGGCAGCAGCATCCTCGGTACTAACACCGTGAAAATTGCTCTCTCATAACAAGATTTAGTAAAGCGAGGTTTAATTTCATAAAATTCTGCCGTAGTAGCGAGTGGAGCAATAGGTGTGCATATGAAATCATTATTATTGGTGCTAGTGAAGTCACACAACTTAGTGTTCTCAGGAGTATTCATTTTAACAATAATAAAAATAAGTAAAGCAAACTAATTTAAGTAAAGTAAAACAAGTAACTATTTTTTGTGTGTTTTTGATATAAAGAAAGCAAACAAGACAGAAAATAAAATAAAGTAAAGCAAGACAATAAACAAAGTAAAGAGATTGGATGTGAGAGACTCCCCTTGCAGCGTGTCTTGATCTCCCCGGCAACGGCGCCAGAAAACAGTCTTGATGACGCGTGATGCACACGTCCGTTGGGAACCCCAAGAGGAAGGTGTGATGCGCACAGCAGCAAGTTTTCCCTCAGAAAGAAACCAAGGTTATCGAACCAGTAGGAGTGAAGGCCACGTGAAGGTTGTTGGTGGAGGAGTGTAGTGCGGCGCAACACCAGGGATTCCGGCGCCAACGTGGAACCTGGACAACACAATCAAAATACTTTGCCCCAACTTAACAGTGAGGTTGTCAATCTCACCGGCTTGCTGTAAACAAAGGATTAAACGTATGGTGTGGAGAATGATGTTTGTTTGCAAAGAACAGCAGAGAACAATGATTGCAGTAGATTGTATTTTAGATGTAAAAGAATGGACCGGGCTCCACAGTTCACTAGTGGTGTCTCTCCAATAAGAAATAGCATGTTGGGTGAACAAATTACAGTTGGGCAATTGACAAATAGAGAGGGCATAGCAATGCACATACATATCATGATGACTAATATGAGATTTACTTAGGGCATTACGACAAAGAACATAGACCGCTATCCAGACATGCATCTATGCCTAAAAAGTCCACCTTCGGGTTAGCATCCGCACCCCTTTCAGTATTAAGTTGCAAACAATAGACAATTGCATTAAGTACTGTGCGTAATGTAAACAATACAAATATCCTTAGACAAATCATTGTTGTTTTATCCCTAGTGGCAACAACACATCCATAACCTTAGAACTTTCTGTCACTGTCCTAGATTCAATGGATGCATGAACCCACTATCGAGCATAAATACTCCCTCTTGGAGTTACAAGTATCAACTTGGCTAGAGCCTCTACTAGCAACGGAGAGCATGCAAGATCATAAACAACACATATATGATAGATCAATAATCAACTTGACATAGTATTCCATATTCATCGGATCCCAACAAACACAACATGTAGCATTACAAATAGATGATCTTGATCATGATAGGCAGCTCACAAGATCTAAACATGATAGCACAAGAGGAGAAGACAACCATCTAGCTACTGCTATGGACCCATAGTCCAAGGATGAACTACTCACGCATCAGTCCGGAGGCGGGCATGGTGATTTAGAGCCTTCCGGTGATGATTCCCCTCTCCGGCAGGGTGCCGGAGGTGATCTCCTGAATCCCCCGAGATGGGATTGGCGGCGGCGGCGTCACAGTAACTTTTGTCGTATCGTGGCTCTCGCTACTAGGGTTTTCGCGATGGAAGGATTATATAGGCAAAGGGGCAGAGTCGGGGGACGCTCGAGGGGCCCACCCCATAAGGCGGCGCGGCCAGGGGTGGGGCCACGCCCCCCTATGGTGTGGCCGCCTCGTCGCCCCTCTCCGGCTCCTCTTCGGTGTTCTGGAAGGCTCCGTGGAAAATAAGACCGTGGGATTTTGTTTCGTCCAATTCCGAGAATATTTCCTGTGTAGGATTTCTGAAACCAAAAACAGCAGAAAACAGGAACTAGCCCTTCGGCATCTTGTTAATAGGTTAGTGCCAAAAAATGCATCAAAATGATATAAAGTGTATATAAAACATGTGAGTATTGTCATAAAACTAGCATGGAACATAAAAAAATATAGATACGTTTGAGACGTATCAATGCCCAAGGCATCCCCTCTTCATCAACAAAAAGCACCAGGTCATTTTTCAACATGCTATATTTTTATTCCTTCATGTGATATGTGTTATCCTTGGAGCGTTTTTACTTTTTGCTGTGTGTTTACTTTCATAAATTTGGATCCCTTCATTCTGTTACTTTGGAGTGAGACACGCGCCACCGCTTTGCATATTTACTTTGGAGTGAGACACGCTCCGCTGTTTTGCATGTTTATTTTGGAGTGAGACACGCTCCACTGTTATGAATTTTGCGTTGGAGAGAGACACGCTCCACTTTTATATTTATTTGAGTTTCAATAGCTCTCTGGACATTTACTTGTTTTTCATATATGTGAGTTGTTTGGTTTCATTTGGTTGGCGTTGTAAGCATGAAAAAAAGTTTTATGTGTATGTGATGCAAATGGAAGCATTTTTCGACTGTGGCATAGTTATTTTTGCATATCTTGCTAGATGTTATTCTCATGATGATCTTGTTAATTATGTTTTCATTATGATTACTCTCAAATACTGAGAGTGTTTAGTGTGCCATTGAAGGTTTCATGCATTGTTTTTAGCATACAATAGAAAAGCATAATGTTGTGGTATATATTCTCCTGCGAATGTTTTTATTTGGGTCGGCTTGGCACATGTTTTGCAATATGTTATGACTACATTCTAGTCAATTCTTGACTCTATGATCATTTAGTTTGCAACTTGTGTATCAATTTATGCTTTGATTAATATTTTTGTCGTTGTGCATTATTATGGCCATTATTCTCTCTTAGTTGGTCGCACCTGGTCTTTTCTAGCCTCCATTTGTGTGAGTATTTTATTCATGCATCCAACCACCAAAAACCAAATATGCCAAAGTGTCCACCATATATACATGTGGCATTTTATTGCCATTCCATAGTAGTTTGCTAGTGTGCTACCTTTAAAACATTCAAACATTTCCTCGTTTTGTGACATTGTTTTTAGCTTATGAGGAAGTAAATTAAAATTGTGGTTGTCGTCTTCCATACTAGTTAAGTAACTCAAAGACTCGCGAGCTTCATCTTGCTTTTCACATAAAAAAGTATATAAAAAAGAAGAGCTAGTTTGACCACAACTTCCAATAGGGGAAGAAAATAGGAAAATTATAAGAAAAGGGCACTCCTCCATGGTTTGCGATTGCTTGGTCGGCACCCGAGGATTCGGTTAGCCATGGTATGTGTAAGCAAAGGGTAGGAGGAGTGTCACAATTCTATAAGTAGTATAAATGAAAAGAGGCTTCGCCCAAATATTTCGGAACCGCTCGCAAACTTGCTTAGTATGGAAGATGACAATAGCTCTTTTTACTACTCGTTGACATGAACAACCACCTCTCAAAAGTGCATTTTATACTCTTGTTGTTTCAATAAAAAGTTTTAGAACATGATTGATCTTACTTGCCTACCAAAGTGAGGCCTTCTTTTACTTTTATGTTGAGTCTCCACCTTCTAGTTTATGCACCACTTATGCGAGCATAGTTGTCATTCTTAGTTTTATGTGCATGGTCCCAAGATTTTATTGATTGATTCATAATTATGGTATTACTTGTTCAAACTTTTTATTTCTAGTCATCTTTATAATCTTTTAAAGGTGTCCAAGCATTTACGTTTTGCTTCCACTTATGGGACAAGCTGAGTACCACTTTATTATGTATCTATGCTATGCTCTTGACAATCAGTTTGCTTTCCATGCAAGTTATACATTTTCTTTTGTTTGATTACTATTCATGTTTTAGCGTGGTTATTAAGTTTCATTGTTTGATTATATCTATCATGCTTATGTTAGGATTCTATGATTCCAGCTATGTTTGCTTTTACACTTAGATTGATCAAAGTAGTGTGATAGCATGTCACCTCAAAAATTATTTGTTTGTTATCACTTACCTACTCGAGAACAAGCAGGAGTTAAGCTTGGGGATGTTTATACGTCCCAAACGTATCTATAATTTTTGATGCTTCATGCTTGTTTTGTTACAATTCTTATATGTTTTATGTGCACTTTTCCACACTTTTTAGCATTTTCTGGGACTAACCTATTAACGCAGTACCGCAGTGCCAGTTCTTGTTTTCTGCTGTTTTTGTGTTTCAGAAAAGTTGTACATGAAAGTTTCTCGGAATTGGACGAAACAAAAGCCCAGAGTCTTATTTTTCCAGGACGAAGACGGAGCCAGAAGGACACGCGCAGGAGAGCTGCCACATGGCAGTACATAGGGCAGGCGAGGCCCCACCCTTGGCCACGCCTGACCCTTGTACTAGCGCCTCGTCGCCTCGTTTGCTCCGCCCTTCCGCCTATTTATTCCTCGTATCGGGAAAACTCCAGAGACGAGAGCCTCCATCCACGAAAAGTTCCAACGCCGCCGTCAACTGAAACCCTAGTTCGGGAGGGTTCTGCAGTCCATCCCGGCACCCTGCCGGGGAGGGAAATCACCGCCGGAGAGGCCTCTGCATCGCCATGTATTCATCCGAGGTGATGCGTGAGTAGTCCTCCACGGGACCATGGGTCCATAGCAGTAGCTAGATGGCTGTCCTCTCCTTGTTGTGCTTCAGATTCAAGCATATAATAGTTGATTTCCTGTCTAACATTTTTTACTAATTATGAATGCAATATATTAAATAAACCACTTATTAATAAAAAAAATGTCTTCAACATTATTAATAAAAAATGTCTTCAACATTTATTACAAGTTTGATCTGTTGTTGGTAGTATAAGATGAAACAACGGCTAGCATTACAACAACAATAACAACAAATCATTAACTAGTTCGAATCTATGCATTATTGGATAATCAAAAGTAAAGCCAATCAACTTCATGAGATGGCATCGTTATCAAATCGCGTGCCAAGTCGAGATGGAGAACATGGGGATGGCGTTGCGGCAGATGAAGAGGCGCCCGTCATTTACCCTGGAAACCCTGTACGCCCCACTCGGTAGCAGCTCCTGTGCCAACATCGTCACCTGCGCCACCACATCTGTCTCATCGCCGCGGCGGGTGCGAACACAGCAGCGTTCATCCGCGCTGCCCACCGCTCCATGCGCCTGTATTTTCTTCCCTTAATTTCCTATACTGAGGCGGATATGACATTTCCGTGATTTCGTCGACGAGCAAACGGTGGAGCTGCAGGGTGGAGACAATGACCAACACCTTGCCGCTTCTGACACGAAGTGCATCGACGCTGAAGAACCGATCAATGTTGAGTCTTACCGGGTGCAACAGGAAGCTAATGCGCAGACAGACAACTTGGCGTGGTTGGCCATGACGCCAGAGATACGGAGGAACGGGCACATCGCGGCGAAGTGGCGGTGTGCGGCAGCGGCCTCATGGGCCGGGGCGGTGATCCTGTGCTGCAGCCACGGGTGGACCACGCGCCGCGCGAGCACGTCGGCGAACAAGGACACCAGACGCTGTATGGGCTCGTCACCGTCGTCTGACACGTTGCAGGATATCCACTTCAACCCGATGTTCAGTAGCTCCGTCTCCCCTCAGCCACCGCTGCAGCAGCATGAGTGCAACATCTTGATGAGGAATAACCCATGCTTCTCATACTCATGCTGCAGGTGCAGCTCCCGGTGGTGCAGGTGCTAGCACGGATCGGAACAATGACATGTTCGTGGGGTTCATCATCCACGGAGTAGGCGTTGGAGGCACCGCCGACAATATCGTTTCATGAAGTCCATTTCTGAGATCCACCGTCCACGCCATCTTGAGGGGTACTGCCGCATACACTGATCCAGCGGGCGCCTGCTCGTCATGGAGGTTCGACACATTTGCTGAAGAGCCCTCCTCCGTAGTTGTGTTCCTTCTAACCTGAAGCTTCGAGGGCCTGGTTGTTTGTTGACCTCTGTTCTCTGGATTCATAGCCGATAATGTGAGGACATGAACAAGAATTGGTGAGAACACAAGTCAAGACAAAAAAAAGTGGTGAAAACATACATACAAGAGTAGTTTATTTGCACATATAACTGATCTCCAGAGAGAAAAAAAACAAAATGCATATATATAAATAATGCCAGCACCAGATGCACACATATGCAAATGTTGGCACTATCGCTCCACACTTTGCGTGTTACATATTTTCTCGATCTCATAATTTCGGTATGCTCTTCTCGCCAAAATAAAATAAAATCTGGTATAGTAGTATTATACTAAATTGTCAGAATGTGCTTGCACTTCATCACATCGTATTAGTTGGAAATATTTTACGAAATGCAGGAACCATATATACATTGAATCCATTTGAAGTGCTGATGACACTTTGGCCACTAATATGTCATGAACTATTTATTTTCGATAAAGAGCATATATTAATATCGCGGAAATACTAATTACACCCAGCCTCTGCAACAACATCATGCCTTAATGACATAAAGGATGCACACAGTCAAAAAAGAGAAAAAGAATTACAGAAAATAAAAGGTTCCACTACAGAGATCCATAACTTGAAACAACAACACTGACACCACCAAGACAACACCAGAAGCTCAGCTTCTCCATAAGCGACACCTCCAATAAGGAAACAGTGCACTAACGCTGTCTTCGCCCGGCCGAAGAAAGTCATCTCTTTTAAAACAATGTCTTCAACAAGAACATTGCCAGACACAACCAATTAAGGCCAGACCTTGGATTTTCACCCTGAACTTTTCCTATGCAGTCGCCCCCACGTACCAGTGGCTGTTACAAGTCATGAATCGCCAAGCCAATTCCACCTCAACACCAAGATCCGACCATCATAACAATTCCAGCGATCTCGGCTT
Source organism: Lolium rigidum (assembly GCF_022539505.1). Taxonomy (NCBI): domain Eukaryota; kingdom Viridiplantae; phylum Streptophyta; class Magnoliopsida; order Poales; family Poaceae; genus Lolium; species Lolium rigidum. Next base: position 272,745,233 of record NC_061511.1, read on the forward strand.
GATGACCTTCTCCGCTAGCACCATGGAAAGAAAACGAGCTCCATGATATTAACAACCAAGCAGAGTTTCAAGCGCCCCTCTGAAATCAAACGGCCAGATAAAAATATGGGTGCGCACGACCGAAACCACCCAATCCAGCAGCCTTCAGGCATTCGCACAATGAATTTCGCCGGCAGGGCCTTCTAGAACACGACAATTCACCCAGACTGGTTGGAACAAGCATCCGACAGATCTTCAAACTTGGTCCGAGAAGAATACTAGAACCGTCACCTTTATTCTTCGATGCGGATGAACATGCCCCCACGCTGCCATCCGCCGCCCGACGACGACGAAGGAGGTAGCCTCGCTAAGCCGTCGCCGCCAAGCCCATGGCGACTGCAAAGAAGAAGACTTGGCAGCAAGTTGCGATCTCCGGCCAGGAACCCGACGGCGCTGCATGGTCCGAAGCAGAACGGCCAGGCCCTCTAGGCCCACATCGGGCCCAGATCAGGCCCGCGCCGCCGCCGCCCAACCGCCGGCGTCCCCCATCCCGTCGCCTTGCTGCCTCCTCCGCCACGCCAAGCTCACCCGCCGCCACACCTCCCCGCTCAGATGCGCCGTCGGACTATGCATCGAGGATAGACGTATAATATTATACATATTGCAATAGTACTGTTAAATTATTTTAGCATATATCTTTTTGCTAATTTTAGGCAAGTCAAAGTCGTATCTTCGTTTTACTTTTTTGACGCATGGAGTAACGTGTGCGTTATATATGAAGTGTTAATTACATTTTTGAGAGAAAAGTGTTAATTACATATTAGGATATTATTATAACTGAGCCAAATAGGTACACTCAAGACCCTTTTGGGCTAAAGCCCACCAACGAGTACACTCATCTTCTACCGGCCTATCTTTCCCTCGTCGGGCTGCGGCTACTAGCCAACAAGGCAACAACTGCGTCTCATTGCCTACCCACCGAAAACTCTAAAAAAAGGCCGGTCTTCGCAAAGTCTAAAAGTCTCTCCGCATGCGACACTGGTGTGTTGTGGTGCCAGAATTTTGGTGGAAAGTGGTCTCTCTGCTCGTTAAGTGTCAAGGGGAAGCAAGGAGAGATAGGAGATGAGAGAGAAGGACAGGGAATGATCTAGTTTTTTTTTTGCAGATTCATTTTTTTAAAATGAAATATCTTGTGAACCATAAGTACAAATTAACAACCGTTTCCACTTTTGAGATCATCGCGTCGAGGTCTTCAAAACTAGGTCCCATGCTGATAGGTTTTAAGATACTTTTTTTTTTCGTACTCCCAATACTAGTGTGATTGTACTCGTGGTGTGTACCTAATTGTACTCGTGCTCGTGTGCGTTACTGTACCTATGCTTCTGTACCAGTACTTCCTCGTGTACGTGACTGTACTTCTGTACCTGTAGTTGCCCGTGTGCATCACTGTACTTTCTACATGTACTCGCTCGTGTGCGCTATTGTACTCGCTCGTGTACGCGACTGTACTCGCTCGTCTGCGCGACTGTACTCGCTCGTATGCATGAATGTACATGTACTTGTTGTTAGGGCAATATTCTTGATGTATTACTAGGGGGCCAAACATGTATAGGTGCACATATGCAGAAAGCCCCCTAACATATGGGGAAACTACAATAGACAAATATATACATCTAACTCCCCCCCTCAAACTCATGGTGGATCCACAACACTGAGTTTGGAGAGTAAGAAATCATGCTGCGCTCGAGTCTGTGCCTTTGTAAAGAAATCCGCCAACCGCAAATCGAAGGCACATAATGAACCGCAACAACATCATCCTCGTACCCGTGAACGTGTGTAAAAAGCATCAACACCGATATGCTTGGTCAGCTCATGCTTGACCGGATCACGTGCAATACCGATAGCACCTGTATCGTCGTACAAAAGTGGAGTGGGTGTCGTAACAGCGACCCCAAAATCTGCAAGCAACCACCGTAACCAAGTCACCCGAGCAATCAACAAAGCCATAGCCCGCAACTCAGCCTCAACACTCGAACGGGAAACCGCGACCTGTTTCTTCGTCTTCCAAGCAACAAGCGAACCACCAAGAAACACACAAGAAGCGTAAAGCGAACGACGATCCGTAGGATCACTCGCCCACGTAGCATCCGAATAGCACTGGAGCTGGAGAGAGCTGGAACGGGGAAAGAAAAGGCGACGAGTGATCGTGCCACGAAGATAACGAAGATCACAGAGGAGATGACTATAGTGAACAGTGGTAGGAGCTGAGAAAAATTGACTCAGAATATGAACAGGATAAGAAATATCAGGACGAGTGACAGCAAGATAAACAAGACTCCCAACAAGATGGCGATAACGGGTGGGACTCGTGAAGAGGATCACCATCGCAGGACGAAGCTTAACATTAAGCTCCATAGGAGTATCGACCGTGCGCTCATCCCCAAGAGCAAGCACGAGCAAGAAGATCCCGAATGTACTTTTCCCGAGAGATAAAAAAAGCCATCGAAGTGGAGGAAACCTCAATGCCAAGAAAATAGCGAAGAGGACCAAGATCACTCATAAGAAACCGATCACGAAGACGAGCCTTGACGAAGGAAATATACTCAGGATCATCACCAGTAATGATCATATCATCAACATAGAGAAGAAGAAGAGTACGTCCACGAGGAGAAGTGTGAACGAAAAGAGCTGGATCATGAAGACTAGGAGAGAAACCAGCAGCAGTCACCACAGAGGCAAAGCGCTCAAACCAGGCACGAGGGGCCTGTTTGAGACCATAGAGAGAACGTCGAAGACGACAAACCATCCCATCGGGAACGGAATACCTGTGGAGGAGGCTGCATGTAAACCTCCTCACTCAACTCACCATTAAGAAAAGCATTGTGAACATCAAGCTGGGAGACAGACCAGCGGCGAACAGAAGCAACATCAAGAAGGGTACGCACAGTAGTCATATGAGCCACATGGGCAAAAGTCTCATCATAGTCACGGCCGTGCTCTTGCTGAAAACCACGAGCCACAAGACGCGCTTTACAGCGCTCAAGAGATCCATAAGAGCGAGTCTTAATTTTATAGACCCACTTACACGTGATGGGACGAACACCGGAAGGGGGAGAAACAAGATCCCAAGTGCCAGTGCGCTCAAGCGCAGCGATCTCCTCAGCCATGGCAAGCTGCCATTCAGGATGACGCTCGGCATCCCGATAAGAAGTCGGCTCGGAAACGACAGAGAGACCATACCGACTAGGAGAGTAACGAGCTGGAGCACGACGCCGACGAACAGGCCGTAAGGGGGAAGCTCATCTGCAGAAGACAAGTCATCAGAAGAAGAGGAAGAAGGGACAACATCGGAAGGAGCCGAAGCCGGAGAACGAGGAGTACTAGGTGGACTAGACGAACGAGAGGATGGCGCCGAAGGGGGCGCATCAGAAGTAGGAGGGAGGGGAGGAGGGACAGCAGGGGGTGCATCCGGAAAAAGAAGAAAAGAGATATCATCCACCGGGTAAGTACCCAAGGTGGGGCGAGGATAGAAGGGACGCGTCTCATCAAACGTGACGTCACGAGAGATGCGCATCCGATGACCAACGGGGTCCCAACAGCGATAGCCCTTATGCTCATCACTGTATCCGAGAAAAACACACTCAACAGACTGAGCGGTTAGTTCGGTGCGTTCGCGAGGAGGCGAAGGACATAGCGTACGCAACCAAATGAACGGAGAGTCGAGTAGTCCGGAGAAACACCGGAGAGACGCTCGAGAGGAATGCCACCTCGTAGAGCAGCGGAAGGCTGAATGTTAATGAGGTGGGCCGACGTAGCAACAGACCTCAGCCCGTAAATGTGGCGGAAGAGAAGAAGCAATCATCATAGCACGGGTGGTCTCAAGAAGATGACGATGCTTACGATTGGCGACGCCATTTTGAGCATGCGCGCCGGGACAAGAAAACTGAGCGAGGGTGCCCTCCTTAGCAAGGATACCACGAAGGTGCTAGGAGATATACTCACCAGCAGAATCAGCACGGAACACGCGAATGGGTGAGGAATACTGAGTGCGGACCATGGCCGCAAAACGCTGATAAATAGAGAGCACCTCACTGCGAGAGCGCATGAAAAACACCCAGGTGTACCATGAAAAATCATCAATGAATAAGATATAGTATCGATGGCCCCCTTTCGAAGCGAAGGGAGCTGGACCCCAAACATCTGAATGGACTAAATCGAACGGTCGCTGATACGTCCCCGACGTATCCATAATTTCTGTCGTTCCATGCTTGTTTTATGACAATACTTACATGTTTTGCTTGCACTTTATGATGATTTTATGCGTTTTACGGAACTAACCTATTAACAAGATGCCACAATGCGCGCTCTCGTTTTCGCTGTTTTTGGTTCCGTAAAGGCTGTTCGGGCAATATTCTCGAATTCGACGAAACGAAGACCAAACCTCCTATTTTTCCCGAAGGCTCCAGAACACCGAAGAAGAGCTCCGAGAGGGGCCGCAGGGCCACCACACCATAGGGCGGCGTGCCCGGCCTGGGCCCGCGCCGGCTCGTGGTGGGGAGCCCCTGTGTGCCCCCCGCGCCGCCTCTTCGCCTATAAAACCCCTTTCGACCTAAAAACACCGGACCACTTGACGAAACTCCGTAAAGACTCCGTGGGCGCCGCCACCATCGCGAAACTCCACCCGGGGACAGAGTCTCCGTCCCGCACCCCGCCGGACGGGGAAGTGCCCCTGAAGCCATCTCCATCAACGCCATCGCCTCCATCATGCTCCGTGAGTAGTTCCCCCATGGACTACGGGTTCTAGCTGTAGCTAGTTGGTATTCTCTCCCCCATGTACTTCAATACAATGATCTCATGAGCTGCCTTACATGATTGAGATTCATCTGATGTAATCGGTGTTGTGTTTGTCTGGATCCGATGGATTGTTACATTATGATTGTCTATCTACAAAGTTTATGAAGTTATTGTTGCTGCAATCTTGTTATGCTTAATGCTTGTCACTAGGGCCCGAGTGGCATGATCTTAGATTTGAGCTCTATACTTATTGCTTAGATTGTATCTACAAGTTGTATGCACATGTCATCGTCCGGAACCAATGGCCCCGAAGTGACAGAAATCGGGACAACCGGAGGGGATGGCGGTGATGTGAGGATCACATGTTTTCACGGAGTGTTAATTCTTTGCTCCGGTGCTCTATTAAAAGGAGTACCTTAATTTCCAGTAGATTCCCTAGAGGCCCGGCTGCCACCGACTGGTAGGACAAAAGATGTTGTACAAGTTTCTCATTGCGAGCACGTATGACTATATATGGGAAACATGCCTACATGATTAATGATCTTGATATTCTGTCTTAATTCTATTTCAATCCTATCAATTGCCCGACTGTAATTTGTTCACCCAACACTTGTTATTGGAGAGTTACCACTAGTGTAGATAGCTGGGAACCCCGGTCCATATTTCATCATCATATACTCGTTCTACATGTCATTGGAATTTGGAAGTAGTATCAACTATCTTCTGGTGCCATTGCTCTGCTGTGTTACTGTTACTACAGCTCTCATATCACTGCTACTTTCACATCACCCCTGTTACTAGTGCTTTTCCAGGTGCAGCTGAATTGACAACTCAGTTGTTAAGGCTTATAAGTATTCTTTACCTCCCTTGTGTCGAATCAATAAATTGGGTTTTACTTCCTCGAAGACTCGTTGCGATCCCCTATACTTGTGGGTCATCAAGACCGTTTTTCTCGGCGCCGTTGCCGGGAGGCATAGCTCTACTCATAAGTTCACCCGGGGAGTACACTCCACCTCTCTCTCTATTTTATTTTATTTTGTTTTGCTTAGTTTACTTTTGTCTAGTTTATTTGTGCTTAGTTTATTTCTGTCTAGTATTATTTTGCTTAGTTTACTTTTGCCTAGTTACTTTTTGTCTTGTTTTATTTTCCTCATATACCCAAAAATCCATAAAAATTTGAAAAATCTAAAAATTAAAAACTGTTGTTATGGGAGAACCTACAACCTACTTGGAGCTTATAGAATGTTATAATAATTATAGAGAATCAAGAACTGGTAAAATAATGAGTGCTATGATAGAAAAATTGAATACAATGGCTAAAATCTTGCTTAAACGCCATGATATAAACTGTTGCTCTCAACAGGATACTAAACATCTTAAATTTCAATGTGGCTTTAGTGAGGAATTTTTAATTAAGAACTATAATCGGAATTGCTATATTCATTATGGGTTCGAAGAGGTAGAACAATTTGTCTTATTTATGGGAGCCTCCGAGATAGAATCCTTTATGGTTGAGAATTATGAAACTTGTGCTATTTGTAAGGACCTCAAAGATTATGTCTCTGCTATCCTTAATTCTTGCATAGAATGCTACAGTAGGAGTCCTTATATCCTTGATTATAAAGAGAGACACATTAATGCACAAGAATGCACTCACAATTCGCAGGAACCGGTGGAAGAAGAAATTGATGAACCTGAATGCTCATTGGATGAAAAAGAAGAGGAGAGTGACGAACAAAAGGAGGAAGAATGGATTAGCTACCCATGCCAACCTTCTAATGAGAGTAACTCTTTATCTCTTACACTATTTGATTGTCCTCCATGCTTACCTGAAGAGGTTGAATGTTATGTTCCCGTGGATTCTCTTGAAATAGTACCTATGAGTAATACTTTGAGAATGATTATGCTACCGTTATATATGATAATCCATGCTACTTTGATAAATCTTATGATAATGCTTTGTTTGTGCCTCGATGTCGAAATGCATGGTACTAAAGAATTTTGCTTGGCAAATGTTTATGATAAAGCTCTAGATGATGGTCCTATGTTACTTGATAATATTAATTATACTACTAATGAAAATGGGATTGGAGAGTTCTTGACTTATTCTATGAGTCCCATATCTCTTGAGATTGATCAACCATCTTGTTATATTATTGATAAAAGTGTGTTTGAAAGTTTTAATTCCACAATTCTTGAACTTGATAAAAATTATGTGTTTGGAAATCATGAAAAGTATGCTGCATGTGATAGTTATATTCTTGAGTTTGTTCATGAAGCTACTGAAAATTATTATGAGAGAGGAAAATATGGTTGTAGAAATTTTCATGGTACTAATACACCTCTCTATATGCTGAAATTGCTGAAGTTACACTTGTTCTATCTTCTTATGCTTGTCACTTTGTTCTTCATGAATTTATTTGTGTACAAGATTCTTATGCATAGGAAGCATGTTAGGCTTAAACTTGTTTTGAATTTGCCTCTTGATGCTCTCTTTTGCTTCGAATACTATTTCTTGCGAGTGCATCATTAAAACTGCTGAGCCCATCTTAATGGCTATAAAGAAAGAACTTCTTGGAAGATAACCCATGTGTTATTTTGCTACAGTACTTTATTTTATATTTGTGTCTTGGAAGTTGTTTACTACTGTAGCAACCTCTCCTTATCTTAGTTTTGTGTTTTGTTGTGCCAAGTGAAGCCTCTAATCGAAGGTTGATACTAGATTTGGATTTCTCGCGCAGTAAACAGATTTCTATCTGTCACGAATCTGGGCTGTTCTCTCTCGTAGGTAACTCAGAAAAATATGCCAATTTACGTGCGTGTTCCTCAGATATGTGCGCAACTTTCATTAGTTTTGAGTTTTCTGATTTGAGCAACGGAAGTATTTATTTAAAATTCGTCTTTACTGGCTGTTCTGTTTTGGCAGATTCTGTCTCTGTTTTTTGCATTGTCTCTTGTGGACTTTAAGCGAGGTTTTCTAGACGTAGAGGGCTGTAGCTAATGTTTTATTGAGTTCTTGCAATGTTCCACTACAGGACCAAGGTGGATTCAAATTTTTTGAGTACTAACCCCTCTAATGAAGTTTATGAGAAGTTTGGTGTGAAGGAAGTTTTCAAGGGTCAAGAGAGGAGGATGATATATGATCAAGAAGAGTGAAAAGTCTAAGCTTGGGGATGCCCCCGTGGTTCATCCCTGCATATTTCAAGAAGACTCAAGCTGTTTAAGCTTGGGGATGCCCAAGGCATCCCCTTCTTCATCAACTTATCATGTTTCTTCTATTGAAACTATATTTTTATTCGGTCACATCTTATGTGCTTTACTTGGAGCGTTTGTATGTTTTATTTTTGTTTTGTTTGAATAAGATCGGATCCTAGCAATCCTTGTTTGGGAGAGAGACACGCTCCGCTTTTTCATATGAACACTCGTGTTCTTCGTTTTACTTTTAATGTTCAATGATAAAAGTTGGAAGCTATTGCACTTATTTATATTTGGTTGGAAACGTAAAAATGCCTCATCATGTCTTGGATAATTTGACACTTGACAATTGTTTTGAGCTCTCAAGTAGATCATTATTAAGTTTTTTCATGTAGTTTAAACCTATTAGTGGAGAACTACCGTAGAGCTTGTTAAAATTGGTTTGCATAATTGATATCTCTTAAGGTCTAGATATTTTCTGGTAAAAGTGTTTGAGCAACAAGGAAGACAGTGTAGAATATTATAATGCTTGCAATATGTTTTTATGTAAGTTTTGCTGTACCGGTTCATACTTGTGTTTGCTTCAAACAACCTTGCTAGCCTAAGCCTTGTATCGAGAGGGAATACTTCTCATGCATCCAAAACCTTGAGCCAAAACCTATGCCATTTGTGTCCACCATACCTACCTACTATGTGGTATTTCCCGCCATTCCAAAGTAAATTGCTTGAGTGCTACCTTTAAACAATTCAAAATGCTTCTCAATTTGTGTCAATGTTTTATAGCTCATGAGGAAGTATGTGGTGTTTATCTTTCAATCTTGTTGGGCAACTTTCACCAATGGACTAGTGGCTTCATCCGCTTATCCAATAATTTTGGCAAAAAGAGCCGGCAATGGATTCC